>NW_006801616.1:3955-6406 GCF_000485575.1 Poecilia formosa
TTCAAAGGTTAAAATTGTTGAACTTATGGGATTTAAAATCATGATGAGAATAAAATAAGTCAGTTAAAAATATGGAGTGACAGGGTTAACTTTATTCTTGTATAAAAAAACAGGCTAATCATTCTTTGAGGGTTTAAAATGGGAAGAAAATATGAGGATTCACATAAAAATTGGTCTAAATTGGGATTTACAAATGAGCAATTATGGAACCGCTTAAAGTGGGCCCAACAGATTGACAGAATATAAAAGAATCTAGTCCTATGTGTAATTGTTGATCCAATGCCTAAACATTTCTCATAATCATAATTTACAGTTTTTGGTCTGAGACAAAATAAAGTTGTCTTTCATTACATGAATGGAATATATTACAAGGGATCTTAATTTGGCACGGATCATTAACTTTTCACAGTATTGATGATACTTTACAAGCCTTTAGTGTAGAGGGTTACTTCTTGTTAAATGAGGACTATTTGATTGAAGTTAATTAAAATAACAAAAGCAAAACATTTATGTATGGTTTAAGATTTCTGGTAAAGTTTCTATTAGGGATAAATCTTATATACATTTCAAATGATATTTCTTTGATAAAACGTGACTGTGGGCAGTTTTGCACATTCATTTCAGAATCTGATCTTTTCCATGATTTTTGTTTGGTTTCTGATTTTGTCTGATCCTATGAATATGCCAACACTTAAAACAAGCAAAGTTATTTTTGAAGGCTGAAATGTACAAGGTGTTACTGACTTTAAACATTTCTTTTGCTATTATTAAGAGGAGAACTGAAATAACAGATGTTACTGATATATTGATGCTCTATTGGCTTAGTATGAAAATAAAAAAAATCTTGATCTTCAGCTTCAAGGAGCAGCCTTTAAATAAAGAAAAAAGAACATTATATTTACAATCAGATGATGCAGAATCTTAAAGAACCTTCCTTGCTCTCCTCATCACCTGTGGATGCTGCTGTTCCCTGCCTGAGGTCCTCCGCTGTTCAGCGCATCACTTCCAACACAGAGAAGGGCAGCGGTACCAATAGAACCCCACCTGCCTATCAGATGGTTTCCCAGAACCTAAAGACGACCGTGGACCTCCAGCTTTCTAGAGTATAAGGGCAGTACTAGTATCTAGTGACAAAACAACATTTTTCATTCACTTTAATGTTCTTTATATAATCCATTGATTTTGCTTTTTGTTGTGTTTTTTCTGTTGCAGAATGAAGTCCAATCCTTTCTGGGTGTGCCGGGTGTGAGACTGTGGGCGCCTTCCACGATTGGTGGACCGAGTTAAAGCTGAAACGCCACACTGAAGCCTCCTGGGCCTGTCGGGGTTTCCTATCGAGCTGCGCCGGCTCTACATCTGGACACACGCAGAAACTGATTTGACGGAGACATGTCTCGCTATAGAGAGACTGATATGATTAGATCTTATTACTATTATTGCATTTTACTTAGAGAGCATTTTTACTTGTTTCCTCATCACAGTTCATTCATATCAGTATATTTTGACTGTGCTGCCCTTGATCCTGATTTATTGCATTGGTTTGCTGTTTTATGAATGTGTTCATTATTCTGTCCTTTCAATACTCAGACTTCTAAGCTTTTCTTACCATTTCATTTCGTTTAACATTACATCCTTTCTGTAGTTCATTAACTTTTAAATATTACATAGAAATTTCAGTAAGTTTGGTTTCTAAAACTAACACATTGTTTTACGCATTACTCATTATTGCTTCATTGACTTTAAAGGATAGTACCTTAACATTTCTAATTTTACTTTTTTAAGTTTTAAGTAATATCTACCTTTTATTCATTTTACATTTTATTCATTTTAAAAATATTAACCTAACACTTTATTCATTTTTGCATTTTATTAAGTTTTGAAATATCATCCTACAATTCTATTCAATTTACATTTTGGTTAACAACTTAGTGAATATAATTTTAATACTTTTTTACTTTAAAGATGACAATTAGATCCTCCTAACACTTCACCCATTTTATATTTTCATAAAACTTAACATTTATTCTTTTTAACTTGGATTACAAAATATATATAAAAACTAACACAAAAATTTCAGACTTTGTTATTTAATAGTTCATTACCCTTCTATGGCATGGCGTTGACCTGAGGTAACAAAAAGAAATAATAAATAAATAACAAGCAACATAAAGGTAATAATATTTGGTTCCAGAAAGTGTCATGGTCCGACTTTATGATTGATGTGTAATTACAAATGATGAAGCTCTGACAAAACTGCAAAAATATTTTCTTCTACAAAAAAACAAAAAACAAAACAGTCATGCCATGGAGGGTTGACTTATGTTCCTCCAAATTTAACACTCTAACATCCTTTAACAATTTTATTTCTTTACATGTTCTTTATTAGAATTGTCAGAGGGACATTGTGGTTTCGTTCCTCCGCCTAAGAGGCATAGGGGTGCCCTGTCCGTT
>NW_006801617.1:0-1268 GCF_000485575.1 Poecilia formosa
TGATCACATGTTAGAAAAAAAAGGAAAGAAAGATTTGAATAATTTAAAACTAGGGGTGCACTGATTTATGAGTTGTTTTTTTCTCTCCGGTGAGAGGTTTGACTGACAAACCGGCCCACTAAGTTAAGTCTGCATGTTTATAATTAACAATACTTACCCCACTAGTTGTGGGTTTAAATAGCATTTCACTGAAGATCTTTTCCCGTAGCATATAAATTACACAGCAATACTTTTACATTTCCTGTCAACTTAACATCGTCTTAGATCGTCTTTTTTACCAGATCATACAGGCAAGTTTGTAAAAAGATTAACAGAGGCACTGCTGAAAATTACATACAGTTTATTGAGTTCAAATGTACCATATTTTCCGCACTATAAGGCGCACCTAAAAACCTTCAATTTCCTCAAAAGCCGACAGTGAGCCTTATAATCCGGTGCGCCTTATATATGGACCAATATTGAGCCACAACAGGTCAAGCAACTACGGTAAGCAGCCGCCGACTTCATTTTCCCCCGTAGAAGAAAAAGAAGCGCGCGGAGCATGCTGGGATAGTTGTCATAACGCTGGCATAGACATAATATAAGGATAGATGCCTCATGGACCGCTCTCGCCTATTGTCGCTGACGAGATTTAGGGCGGCCATCTTGGAGCGGTACTCCACTCCACTCAGCCTTATGTGTTTAACAGCACAATGACGTATCAGCGCATTCAATCGATCATAACACACTTTTTTGTTTCTGTAAACCATATTCAAACATACGGTGGCCGACAGGTGCAAATGCGCAGCAAAAGAGAAAACATGCAAACAAAAGAAAAGACACACGTACAAATTAAATGCGGCAAACAAAAAAGAAGACACCCCCGAATCAAATGCAGCAAACAAAGAGTGTTGAAAACGGAAGTGCTCCAGACCACTAGGGGGAGTCTAACAAAAAATAGCTGTGTCCGAATTCAGGTTCTGCATCCTTTCAAGGGCCCTGAGAAACTGGTCCTTCGAAGCATAGACATAATAAAAGAGTAGACCCCCCCCCACAATTGGCTGCTCCGGCGCAAATGCGCTCTTGGAGCGGTCGTCCCTCCTGCTTTGCTCAACTAAAACAGCAGAAGATGCCTTCAGCACTGCGGAATATTGTTGATCGGATCGACGGACTACTGACATGAGGGCTCGACAGACTTTTCGCAAGTAAGATGGACATATTACTGTGTATTTTTGTGATTAGAATATTACTATACTGTATTTATGTCCACTGGCGAAATACCAGCTAAT
>NW_006801617.1:2910-3291 GCF_000485575.1 Poecilia formosa
ACATATTTATATAACTATACAAACACTAATAAATAAATAAAGATTAATAATGGCACAAATAAATAATGATTAATAGTGAATTATATATATATATATGTTTTTCAGCCGACGAGTCCAAAATCCGATGTGAGATTCATCCGTGCTGCAGTGAATCCGTCTCTTTATAGATTTCTCCCTCTTCTTCCTCACATCGTGTCTTTAGGAAACTTTCAAAACAAAAACGGAAGATTTAGGATGTATCTTACTTTGACAGAGTGAAAGAATATAAATGATAGTCTTTGCCACCTGTGTAAACTTTGCCGGTGAATGTTATAACACATATAAGTTTTATAATATTTGTTGTTTCATTTCTAATATAGGCCCTTGTGTCAGATAATCTAA
>NW_006801617.1:4291-7545 GCF_000485575.1 Poecilia formosa
GATTGAGCAAAGTAGGAGGGTATACCGCTCCAAGATGGCCGCCGTATTTCCTGCGCCGGAGCGGCCAATGCGGGGTCTACTCTTATATTATGTCTATGAACGCTGGTTTGTAATCTATTAAAGTTTGACTGACCTATCTACCTACCTACCGTCTAGAATCAGGTCTTCTGCAGGTCATTTAGCACCAGGTTCTCCACCAACATGCTGTGCGCGCCCCGGCCCAGTCGGCGGAAGGCTCTCCTCGCCGACCAGGGTCGGACTGTTTTGTTGACATTCCGTTTAGTGCAGCTCCATCTAGTGGATGCATAACGTAACTTCAGCCTCTACTGTAGCGTCTATTCTATGCGCCTTATATATGAAAAAAGTTTTAAAATAGGCCATTCATTGAAGGTGCGCCTTATAATCCGGTGCGCCTTATAGTGCAGAAAATACGGTAGTCACAATTTATTTTATTGTACAGAAATGACCACACTAAAAGTGAGAGTCTATGCTGGCCCTGGGAACCTTAAAGTTGAAAAATAGTTAAAACCCAAGTAGATAAAATTAGACTGCTTGGGGGAGGAATAATAATAAAGAAAACACAAACATAAATAAATAGACCTACGTGTTCCTCAACAAAAACACACTCACACAAAAATCCTTGGTGAATACAGCAAAGAAAAGAAAAACTTTCCTTCCACTCGTCTCCTCAATCTAAATAAAACAGCCTAGGACCCAGTTTAAAACAAGCCAGGGGGCTTCAATAGAAACTCCCTTTCCCTAAACAAAACCAAATAAATAAATAAATAAATAAAACTTTTGATCAACAATAACTAAACTAAACTAAAGCAAAACAAAAAATTGAAACAAATCAAAAACTGAAACAGTAGCAGGCCAACCTACACACAAAAGAGATCAAGTTAAACAAGCACATTAAGCAGCCAGAAATGGCCTTTACCTTCCCTAAAGTGAAACCAGTAAACGGCACTCCTTACGTCACTCTCTAAGCTACGTTTCCTACAACAATCAGTGGAGGAATCAGAAATAAAATCTAAACCCACCTCATAATCAATGTTAAACATACCTCTGCACGAGTCATCAGCCTGGGACCTGACCCCCTCAGCGATCACCTGCTTTTAAATGTAAATGCTGATTTCCTGTCTTCCTAACAAACTAGCTGCCCTCTGTCACAGCATCTTCCATATATGGACAAGAGGAAGAGGGACAAGATGCCCCCGCTACATTTATATCACTTAGATGAGATTTTATCAAGATTACTTAATATTCCCCTCAGGGGCGCTGCCAGGAATCGTGGGCTCCCTGACAAAAAATTAGTTTGGGCCCCCCTGCTGAGCAGCTGTTACAATTTTTGAGTCTATTTGAGTCATAAAAAGCATCACAATTTTAAAGGCCTGCATCTGCCTTGCATTCTTTGGTTCAATACTGATGATTAGCACAATATTTAATTTACTGCTCAAGAATTTAACATCCAACAGTCCACATCCAGTATGCAGGTAGGTTGCTTCAATTTTATATTATAAAATTTATATCATATATAATTTAGTATAAATTATATATGATATAAATATGTAATTATATCATATATAATATATGCCATAACCCTAGGACGGCGAAGTCCTAGCGCAAAAATTCGCGTGACAGGTAGACGGAGCCTGGTGCTGCAAGGTTGGAGGCCTTGTCCTGTCAGGCGACGGGGCCTGGATAATACCTGGATAATACCTGGATAATACCTGGATAATACCCGTGTTAAACGGACGGCGGAGTCCGGCGATGACAGCCGCTTAAATTCTGTAACAAAAGTATGTTTTTATCTTTTTTAAATCTTTTTTTTTTATTTTCAAAATCTCTTTCTCTTTCTTACTGTTTATTCAATGTCACATGTTGTTCTTATTTTTCCTTTAATTATGTAAAGCACCTTGAAATGCCTTGCTGCTGAAAAGTGCTATACAAATAAAATTTGACTGATTGATAATGACACCAACCTCACCATATTTACTGTGGGTAGTATCGCTTAAAAAAAAAAGTTCAGAAACAGTGCAGTTGCTTTGCAGGATCTGAGCCAAAAACACACTAGACTGGCAACAAGAAACTCATACTACAGGTACTTGGGAGTACTTTTAACCTCCTCCCTGAACTACTATTATTAGCTAAAGTAATACACCGTTCTGACCAAAACAACCAATCAGAACCAGGAGGAGGGTCTTAGCGCTGTCAATCAACCCCATTCACTGACTGCTAAATGTGCTAAGGGTGGAGAAACAACTTATTGTTATAGGAAAATTGTTTATCTGCCGTCATTGGTAGTTATGCTAACTAAGCTGAGAATTCACAACAGGCTATGCCAGGTGCAGCATACCACAGAGCGAGGGAGAAGGAGGATGAGCAGCCACACCAGATTGTGATTGACAGCACTAAAACCTGCCTCCTGCCTCTAATTGGTTGTTTCTAGATAGCACTGGGAGAAGGGAGAGGAAGTATTTTTTTCACAAATTATCTCTCATGTCACACTGTCACAACATAACTACAGTTTTAACAAATATGTAAAAAAAAATTATAAAAGTTACATACTGCAGCTTTAATTTAACTTAGGAGAGAACAGGTCAGGAGGGACGTGGCAACAGATATCTGTAATTTAAATGCAAGCCAAGGTAAAACTGTGGACTGGCTGCAGTCCAGACAGGAGGCTGTTTTTTTTATTTTTTATTTTTTTTTATCATTTTATAAAGATTGTTTGAATTTATGTCGGCAACAAATATAGTGTTTTTGTTGTGTAATTGTAAAAAGAGCAAAGACACAGAGAAATCCCTTCCCTGGAATGATGCTAACTAGGTTGCTATTGGACACAGTGTCGCTCACCTTTTTTACTGGGACTCCCGATCGTCCCCATCAACTTGCAACACAAAGTTACACCCTTGTTACAAATTCACACTCTTGTTTTTTTCTCTCTTATCTCTCTCTTTTATTTTTTTTGAAAACTTGACTTCATTATTTTTCTAGGCAGCAGAGTAACAGCCACAGTTGTTCTTGTTTTCTACTGTCTGCTGCTGAACAGTGTCGCCTTCAAGCGCACCAAGCAGGAACGAACCATTTCATGCAGATCCAGGAGGGTTCAGGGCAAATATGGATGTTTGGTCTGGGAGGGGTAACTGTTAATTTTTACTGCTGAAAACAATTTTAAAAAACACAATAAGGGATGCTGTGGTGGCGCCTGATTTTTTTTTATATTTCTGTAAAAGAAAAAAATAAAAATATAT
>NW_006801618.1:0-2294 GCF_000485575.1 Poecilia formosa
CTAAAAACTCAGCATTACTTTCAGTTCTGACTGGTGTTTATTCAGGATATTGGAATATTGTATTTAGAAAAAGAAACGTAAAAATACCAAAGTTAGTAACTATTAACATATTTTTATTGCACTGTATTTAAAAACAGTTTAAATAAATTAAAAAAAACAACATATTTTTAGTATTCCACTTCAATCAAACTTATAGAAAATCAATCTGAAAGTGAGGCAAAATGCATCTACTTCATATTTTCACTCATGGTCTCACAATAAAGTAACTTATTAAATATAAAACCCTTATTTTCCAAACAAACTAATGTAAAAATATTTTGCATGTTGAGAGGTTTAAACAACATTTAGTTAGCTACAGGTTTTAGCCATGATATAAAGAGGTGATAAATTCTTAAATATTTCAGGTTTAGAAAAAAATCTTCTAAACCTGAAACACATGTAAAGTAAACGCTTTTACTTTACAAGCTTTTTAAATTTGATCAGTTCTTGTTTAAAAAGTAAATCTAATCTTACCTGCAGAGAAAGAGAGAAACAGGATCAGAACTCCGTAAAGCTGCATTGTGAACTTGATCTGCGTATCGACCTTCTGAATCTATCTGGGTCCTACAGACGGTTTTTAACCATTTCTGGTTTCATGAAAGTTCCTACAGACCGCCTGTAATCTGAACAAACAGCCCACAGATGATATAATTTATTATTTCCAACTAATTCACTGCCAGGTACAAACCTGGCAGTGAATTAGTTGGAAATCATAAATTATAATATCAGGTTTGTGTTGCATTTTAGAACAAGTTAGCTGGATAACAAAAACAGACCAAAATAAAGTATTTAATATAAACTGCTATAAGTAACGACGTTTAAAACAAGAATTGCTGAGAGGACATGACTAAATAGGAGGAAACAAAAAAGAGGAAGAAAGTAAAATAATTCTTTTATCACCCAAAAAAACAGTCATACTGCAGTTTTAGTTTCAGTTTACATTGACAATGGCCAATATAGAAAAGTACTGAGTACAACAATGTGAGAGAAAACTGTGGATTAAACCAGAAAGATCCAGTCACCATTTTGGCAACAATAAATCAACAATAATCAATTTTAATGGATATAAAAATCATATTGTAATTCAGCCATGAATTACAATATGAAGTGTGTTGCTGTGGTGTTTTTCTCATTCATGTCTCCTTTGACTTTCTGGAGGATATGAATAGTGCTGGTTGTAATAATTAGGGCTTCAAATGTCACATTAATCAATTAATAAATGCTCTGGATCATTTATGCTGACTGGATCAAACTTTTGTTGAACTTCCTGGCAGCAGATAGAAAGTTAATCTTTGGAAGGAGTCCAGCATCTTGATTTGACAATTCCATCTTGTAAGCGTTTTTGTGCACACACCTCTTCCAGATCTGCCTGAAAGGATTCATGCCACTGGCAGATCTGGGTTCAAAATAATCTCTTTGTTATATCAATATGCTTCTTCTAATTGGAAGTAATATTAAGATTGTGCAGTGTCAGAGGCAAAATCATGACTGGATTCTAGATGGAGCTAAAGATTAGGATCAATTCAGGGATTCCTTCTAATCTTGCTGCTCTGCACTGTTCCCTTTCCTTCTTTGCTTACTTTTCTCCCTGTTTAAAACATTGAACTAGATGGATTCTGTTGAATTGACACAACACTAATATTCGTATACAAAGAAGGAATCCACTAGGCAGGAACAGAAGAGACTTTCTGCAGAGGCTGCAGGTGTGGCACTTTTATGCAGAACTTTGTAAATTCATCTGAAAACAAAGAAGAGCCTTTATAAACTAAAAGGTGCATAAAGGTGAAGGATGCATAGGCATTGTGCTTCAAGCTCTGACTGTGGGATATTCTGCTAATAAATATCTAAATAGAGAAACCTCTACAGAAAATCATGAGAGTGCTTGTATTCTCTGAATGTTTTTCTGTGGTTTGTGATGTCAGATAAAATTGTTGGCTTCATGGGAGAAAACCCAGCAGTTGATAATTTACATATTGGATAAAAATGATATGAAATGCAAGCAGGTCCAGCTCTTGTCACTAGTCATTTTCTTTTTGGCAAACTGTAACATTTAACACTGTGGAAAAACATTTATAAACTGTAATCTCCAGAGGTGGAAAGAGTTTAAAACAGTGTACTCAAGAAAATGTAACCAGTGTAAAATGTTACTCAAATAAAAGTAACAATACTTCATTGAAAGTTTACTTTAAGGAAAAGATAAATTTTTAAAGAGAAAATCTTTCTGTCTACTACATCTACTGTCCCTCCAATTAATG
>NW_006801618.1:2442-3898 GCF_000485575.1 Poecilia formosa
TACCCAAAGTACTCAAGTAGAGTAGCACTACTTCAACAGCACTCAGATAAAAGTAAGAAGTATTCATCGTGACAGTTTTGTGTCTGTCCCGTTATAAATACTCAGATGCCAGAGGATTGGATGAGAATGTATTTACTGCACATGTGTGGTCATAGTAGAAACAATGCGGTTATCTCCTCTACTGGTATGTCCATGACTGTATAACAAATTTAAGTTAGCTTTTGAACATATATATATAATATTTCTCAGAAGAGAACCAGATCGAAAGACTTACCACAGCAGAGCACTAGACAGACTGTGGAGAATTTCCGGTGTCCTGTCATATTTATAGGCAACCAATAGAGAGCGCTAAAAACCACCCATCACAGGCAACTATAACACATATTTTAGCAAGAATTTCACTAGTACCCGTTATATAAAAGTAAAAAAAATATTTGGTAAATGACGACTCAAGTACTGAGCAACTAAGCAGAACATATGAGTTAATATTTAAAAACAAAGTCATCAGATTCAAATCAGAACTTCTGAACAGATATGCTCTTATTTATTTATTTAAAAAAAAAAAGGTTTTAAATGAGTTATGTGTCTTTTGAATGTCTTTGATCTGTGCAATCCTTTTGATGTGTGGTGCATGTTTTCAGCCCTTACAAATTAGATATTGATTTCAATAACATTTTAACCTAGTTAAATAGACGAAATTAAATAAATAAAATAATGGTAGTACTACTGCGTATCAGAGGCAGTATCAAAAAGAGGAAATGGTTACCAACAGTGGGTAAGGTGAAAACGACATGTACAAATTTCACACGCAATGGAACTTGCACACTTTACCCAAACCTGAGGGAAATTATTTAAAAAGCAACTTAACTTAACTCCCCTAAGGTTATAGTATCTGAGAAGTCACATTGACCGATAATAATGTATGTATAAAGAACATAGGCAAAACAAAGCAAATTTCTTTAAACAAAATAAGTGCACAAAAACCCATTAAGATATGGAAAAATTATATTTCATAGGAACACTGTTGGAATTGCACTCAAAATTCAATTAATTTCAACCCAGTTTATTTATATAGTCCCAGTTGAGAATATGCCATTTAGGAGCACTTAAAAACTATGACAGAAAAACCTCCAGCAGAACCAACATGCTCAACATGAGCAGTCATCTGCTGTGACGACTGTGTTGTGACTTTTTTACACTTATGTTGTTCAGTATATTTGCATGATAAGTGACTGATTTACAATTATATGTTAAGCATAATTTACATGATGATTATTATTAATTGTATTGAACATGATTGTATATAATTACAAAGGCGAAGTGAAATATATTTCAGTGCAAGACATGATTTATTTGAATAGAGGAAGTCTTTTATTTTGAAGAATGCTTAATGATTTGTTACTGTTTTGTCACTTTCTTGCTTTGTTGACTTTTGATTGCTATTGGTAACGTCCAG
>NW_006801618.1:4782-5902 GCF_000485575.1 Poecilia formosa
AACGACGAAGCTGTTAACTCGACTAGCGGATGAGGTGGGCAAAGAGAGTCCAGATATGGATAGACTGCGTGAGTTCCTGGCAGTTTTATCTTCTAAGGAGGAAATTTTATTGGATTTGGACAAGAGCATAGAAGATGAAACGTCAATCAAAGACTTGGACACTGAGATAACGAACTCACAGGATTACACGGACCGGATTCTCATTTGGAAGGTTCGCACCACCAACGTTATTGGATTGCAGGAGACCGCTACAGACACCCTGAGAGCATGTGTGAGTGACGTAAACAACGGCTCATTTTCATCACAATCCAAACAGACGGTTAAACTGCCCAAACTAACGATAATCAAGTATGATGGAGAAATAAGCCAATGGCAGGAATTCTGGTCACAGTATGAATCAGCCATTCACAGAAATGATGGACTATGTAAGACGGACAAGTTCACTTACCTGAGATCTTACCTAACTGGAGCAGCTGCTCGGACTATTGCAGGACTAACAATGACAGATGTCAACTATGATGCCGCAATAGAGTTACTCCAGAATCGTTTTGGAAGGAAGGATATTGTGATAAGTGCTCATATGTCTAAATTGCTGAACTTGACACCTGTGAGAAGATCATCTGATGTTGCAGCTTTGAGGCACCTTTATGATGAATGTGAGATCCAGATACGCAGCTTGGAGTCTCTTGGAGTGCAAAGTGATACTTACGGCTGTCTCCTATGTCCAGTGTTGCTACAGCTTATTCCAGAAGACATAGCACTTGCTTATACACGGCAACAAAACTCAACTAACGAATGGAAAGTCCCAGAATTGATTCAGTTTCTGCAAAATGAAGTGCAAAGCAGAGAACGGGCGCTTCTGCTGACCAGACCAGGCCACACATTGAAGAGCCCGAGCCCACAACACAAGCATGTGGGTAAGCCATCCTATGCCTGTGATCAACCTAGAAAGTGGAGCATTCCATCAGCGACTGCTTTGCACACAGCCAGCGTCGTGCCACAAACCTGTGTGTTTTCTGACGGTAATGACCATAAACCAGAGAACTGTCCTGGTTTTACAATAAGTGCACGCAGGGAGAAACTGAAAAGGCTTGGACGGTGTTTTGTCTGCCTGGGCCCG
>NW_006801619.1:0-1317 GCF_000485575.1 Poecilia formosa
CTGACTGAGAACTTTGTCAACACCTTCAGACAAAAAATAAATTGGTATAAAATTATTTTTTAATGAACTTATGACTGATATTTTTACGCTCTGTGGTGTCTTAATTATTTTAATTATGTCCATGTTTTTGAAATTAATCATACCACAATTTAAACATTTATTTAGTCTGTATTTAATTACTCCAGTTCAATCAATACAAAAACAATTTTGAAAGTAATCACCACAATGAACAGTGTCATTTATTAGTAAAAAAAAACATATGCACCAAATACATGAATTCAGACATTTCACAAACAAATGCCTATCAAGAAACAAAATAAATATTTTAAACAAAATGCAACATAAACTACATCTGACAGAGTTGACGGCACACAACGGTGTTGACACAGAACTGACGGTGGTGACAAACTAGTAAGTAAAAAGAAAACACTGAACTTGAAATGACATTTAAGAAGAATTCAATGCTGAAATGTTGTAGAATGTGAAGATATGAAGAAAAAATATGAAATAACCATATTTAGATTTCAAGGAACATCTACATTTTTGAGAATGTACCTTTGTCACTGAAGTCATCAACTAGGACGATTTTCAATCAAAATGTAAAAGATGAATATAAACAAAAATATACAAGACAGAACTTTTTGAAATATATTGTGAACTAATTCATATCTTTCTAAATCGCTTAAAAGTCAGTATATTTAATCCCCAGGCAAAAGACGTGTCACATACTCTCCTTCAATAAAATCCATAACAGCTGGTGAAATGCGGTATACACCCCTGGTGCTGCTTGTGCGGACTGGTGAGGATGGTTTTCTCAGTCTAACTAGGACATCCGAAAATGGCACAAAGCAGACATGCCGACGACCTTGTTTTTGCTTGAAGCTAAGAGTTGGTCCATGAGGATGAAAAAATTCCACTTGTACATCTTTGTGCCCTTTGTCAATTTGTAAGGCTTTAGCCAGCCACCACTTTCCATCATACATCACAACAAGCCAGTCTTCACTTTGGACATCACTAGGATCAATCATGGTTGTTGTTGTTGTTCCTTTAGGTGTCTTGCTGGGCTCCTTCTCCATTTCCTCCATCAGCATTTCCAGAGGATTCTGAACTTTAGCAGTGGTTGAACTTTCATGGACATCTGGGTCCTGTGTTGTGTTGCCAAAACAGTGAATGGTGGGACTGAAGCACTTGCAAATCTGTGGCTCTCCGCAAAAACATGAAAGGAACCTACAATGGATGACATTCCCCTGAGCTAGCACTTGGTGAATGTTTCTTGTTCCTGGAATTGATTTCAGGGTTTGCAGGAGGAGAGAGTCA
>NW_006801619.1:2317-5842 GCF_000485575.1 Poecilia formosa
ATACACCATGAAGGTTTTGCATAGTATTAGTTAGAATCATTCTTTGACGTTTTACTTTATTTCTGGTGATGGTGTCTTGCTTGTCAGTCGTCACCCTTGAATTGTTTTCCAAAAACATGTGCACACTCCGGGAGATGCGCTGGAGAAAACTAGGCTTCCTTTGTTTTTGCATTTTTTCTCTCAGTGTTTTGTAAGTCAAGCCAAACTCTTGAACCCGATGAAGTAGCCGATATTTCTTGAGAATTCTACCAGAAAAAGAAAGTTGTGTGTGCTTTGCTACAAGTTTGCTTCTTCTGGAAATATGATGGGCATTGCTTCTCAACTCTGCAGTCAAGGCATGGTGGAAAACTAATGATCTTTTGATTAATGGATTCCTTAGTTTGCTCCCTTGAAGCAACTTTTTCGTCTTAGTCTGAGGTGAGTCTTTTGTTTTTTTCTTTTTACGTCTTTTTTTTTCTTTTAGGCGTACAAGTCGCTTTTTTAGAGTGCTTCTCTCTTTTGATAACTTATGAATTTTGTCTTTTAGTTCTTTGACCTGTCTTGAATGCCTTTTCCTCATTCTAGATCTTTCCCTTTCCCCTGCTGCCCGCTGCCTACTGCTCCTTGGTTCTTCAAAATTTAAATCTACAGGACTCTGCGGTGGGGTATCTACACTTTTCTGGCCTTCCTTTGCTCTTTTTCTGCGTTCTCTTGCCTCCAGATCATTGATATGTTTTATTTTTCCCTCTTCCACTCTCTGTCTCCATCTTTTCCTTTCCTTTCTTAAAAACTCTTCCTTCAGCTCAGGCTGGCTATTAATTTTTTCTCTCCTTTTCTGATACACCCTGTTCCTTCTCTTGCGCTCCTCCACCGACAGCTTTTTTCTGGCCATTGTAGCCTGAAATACAGGCAATTATCATCAGTACACTGCTTGTCATGGGATAAACATACCCTTCCCTTACAAAATAAACTACATCTTATTAATTTTAAAGGACTAATAAAATTGTATTAAATTTAAACCATTAAACTATACAAGTTGCTGAAAATAATCAGAAACATTTTTAAAAAGAAATACATGATGAATGTGAAGTGCTGTCATTTATGTAAAATACAGTAAAATTAATTAACTGCACACTTAAGTGACATTTGTCAACACCATCACTAAGAGAGTCAACACCGTCAGTTAAAAAATCTGATGGAGTTGACAAAATGCCATGCTAACTTCATTTATATCATGATATTCTGAAGGAGGCCATATTGTAGCTCATTAGTTCCTTTAAATCAGGGGTCCCCAAACTACGGCCCGCGGGCCGGATCCGGCCCGCCACGTCATTTGGTCCGGCCCCCTGAACAATGCTGGATCTGACCCGCCTCCTCATACCAGAGAGCATTCAGTGTTTTTTTTTCCATATATTGTATTTTCTGGTTTATATGTGGATTTTTCTTCAACCACCAGGGGGCTCTTGAGCAGATGTGAAACTAACTTTCCCTCAATCGAATATGTACTAGTCAGTCCCAGTCACCGTTTCACTCACGGTTTTTTCCATTTGCATTCTGGGTAAAAATCTATCTAAAAGCGCAAAAGCGCAAATGTGTCGTTGTCGCACCCCCCTCACCCCCCCACAAGAATTTTCTATGGTTTCTTTCTCCAAAAGCTAAGACCGGCCCCCGACCAGAAAAATTAACAGCTATGTGGCCCTCACAGGAAAAAGTTTGGGGACCCCTGCTTTAAATCCTTAATATATGCCCTTCAATTAAGCATTTATTTAACAAAATTTCATCAAAATTTTGAAAAATGTTACTTATGGTGTTGACACTTTATGGTTGTGATAAACAACTTAGGAATAAAAAAGAAGAAAAAACAAAATAATAATATAAGCTTACCAGAGCTGCTTATCCCCCCAAGCACAGGAAGAGAAAGGAAGTGGTCATGGGGTCCTCAGAATTTCTGGTGCCCTTCAATAATGCCTGATTTTTTTTCACATTCTTTCTATGTCTGACGGTGTTGACAAAAACTGAGAACACAATTTCAGTTGAATTTGAAAATACATTAAATTACTTTTAATTGCATTCATTGATAGTTATGAAGTTAGTTGTTTGAATACTTATAAAATAATATATTATGACAACTAAATATAATTATTTTAGTTCTTTTAAACTATGATAATGTATTGAGTTCTACACCAGGACAAGGGCTTTTACAGACACCATCCACCTACTACAATGTTTAAAATAAAAAAATATTCATCAAACACCAGGAAAACATACATTGTTGTGCTCAGATGACCCAGGTTAGTTTAGTCAGATATTTAAAAAATATATATTTTGTGTATATTTTATTCAAATTTTGTACTTTATCCATGGGACCTGTTTTGTCCCTATTCTCACAAATCACTTAACTAATTTGCAATTAGGGCTGTATAAATAAATCGATTTGGCGATATATATCGATATTTTCCGCCCTCGGAAAGTATCGATTTTTCATCCGCGAGTATCGATCCGTTATACCATAGGGGTCCATAGCCTGACAGCTCTATTTAACGTCTAGTTTGTTACGGCGTAGCAGCAAGACTCCGCCTCCCTCAGTCTAACTTTCAACTTGAGCTTAAAGTGCACATTATAAACTATACACTAGTTTTTAAATTGTGTTAATAGGCCAAGTATAACCGGAGTTATGCTAAAATTAGTAAACCATATTTTTCCGAATGTCAGAGAAATGTCAAAAGCTCCGCCATTCCCCGGCTTTTCCGATTATGTGAGAGGGAATGAGCTTCCAAACGTACAAAATGAAACGAAACATTAGATTCCTGTGTTTTTGGAAATGTAAAATCTTCAATAAATAACAATGGGCTGTATTTTGTTGCTGAGAAACGAAGTAAAGTTGCGCAAGTAACCGTGAAAGAGAAGCGGAACGGAGAAGCGGAAAGGAGTAGCGGCACGAACGGAGCAGCTGCAAAAGCAGTGAAATTGCGAAATTAATGCAAATTTTGACTGGTAGCATTCACTTCGTAATTAGTTTCTAGCTTAGCGGTTTCTGTTCTGTATATAAAAGATTACCTGAAGAATGAACATGGGTTGATAACATCCGCAGCGCAGCGGCGCTGTGTTTTGAGCAGGAAGAAGAGGAAAAAACCCCAGCCGGAATCCGCGGCGCATTGAGGATTTCCATGATAACAATGGCTGATCGATCATTCTGTCAGGATCTGTGCTTTTGGTTTTGTTTTGGGAGCCTGCTGCTTCCCACTTCCTCCACCAGATGCCGCCTAGGAGCAGAGCCCCTGGAGAGGTGCGTGGTCGAACCCAGGGACACACCTGCGGCGCATTACCTGACGGAGGCTGTGGAGATTTAAGAAGCAGCGAGCGGACACTCCTTTGCCTGAGTGTTTGTTTACCCCGGTAACAATCGTTCCTAGAAAGGCCCTCTGAGCGTTTCCTTGAGATAACCGAGTTCTATGTTTCTTCCTCTCGTCAGGATTACCTGGACCTTCCCGGAGAAACCAGTTACGTGGATCGTTTTACTCCGGACAGCTGTCGGCTCGCTCCTCC
>NW_006801620.1:0-284 GCF_000485575.1 Poecilia formosa
AACTTTGTCCTCCCCACCATGTGTCCTTAAGCTAGCCTGGGTCTTCATGTGGCTAAACTTGCCAAAGCACAAGCACTGTGTCACATCAGCCAAGTCGCAAAATAATGCACATGAAGGATAACTTTGACTAATATATTAGCTTTTAATTTGCTAGATTAAAATTGGAGGAGGAAAAACAATTTGCCTGTCTTTAAAATATATTCAATAATAAGGGCTAACGTTACAGTAATTGTGTTTAATAACTTTAGCTAACATTAACTTACAGCAAGGTAGGATTGGCTTGA
>NW_006801620.1:1182-5704 GCF_000485575.1 Poecilia formosa
TGTTTTTCCGAGCCGCCTTTAAACGCAACATGAGCGCTATGACGCTCCCCCTGGGTTTACACCTGTGTGGCAGTGAAGGAGACCTGCTGCTGCTGTGCAGGTGTGTTAGAATCATGGCAGCAAACCAGCAAAACGCAAAGAACTTGTCCAAACTAACCAACAGTTGAGTAAAGCTGTTGGATGCAGGTAATGCTAGCTAAAAGAAAAAAAAGTTGATTCCGCCCCCTTTGTTCGTCCGGCCTGAGTATAACAAGGAGTCTCTAAGAATCCACCCCCCCTTCGCTGACAAACATCGTTCAACCAGACAGCTATTTGTAAGCCATAGGGGGGCCCAGAAATAGTTTGGAAACCACTGGGGGGGTCCCAGGAGAAAAAGTTTGGGAACCACTGCTTTATTTGACAGGGTGTGCATAAGACTGACATGATACTGTCATAAACATGACATAACACCTGTTAGGAATATGAAGGAGTCTTCATGAATATTTATAGCTGTTGTCATGAAGTGTGATTCGGTAAGTAATGACATTTTTAATGAAAAGTTGCTCTCAAAGTCGCTTTAAAAGTCCATTAAAAGTGGCAATTTTGCATTAAAGTGTCATTATTTACAAAATAATGCAAAGTTGGCACCGTTAATGGACTTTCAATGCAACTTTAAGAGCAGCTTTGCATTAAAAGTGTCATTATTTACCAAATGACACTTTATGACAACAGTCATAAACATTCATAAAGAGTCCTTCATGTTCCTAATAGGTGTTATGTCATGTTTATGACACTGTCATGTCAGTCTGATGCACACCCCTTCAAACAAAGTGTTATCATAGGTTATTTGTTCAAGAAATGAACATGTTTTAGCCCAAAATGTGACTAGCAACCTCCTTTACTGACAGGTCCCGAAAGGCCACTCAGAGAAGAAGAGGCCGGTATTCCCAAAGCTGTGTTGCTGCCTTCAAATGCACTCAGGGACAAAGTCATTAAAGGGGCAGTATTATGGTTTTACCAGGCACATAGTGCCGTTTTATAGCACAATTAAGTAACTGTGTAATCAAGTACAATCAGGTTAATTACTTTGTAATATCACACCTTGAAATTGGGCCTCTGTATCTTTAAAAACTCCTGCTGTTTCTGAAACTCCGCCTTCTCTAGACGGCATAAAACAAGAAGTCATCACAACATAACTCCTCTATTAATCCTTTAATGTTTTTACCAGCGTTTCTCTGAGAAGTAGCTCCTATAACGAGCTCAGTAGTTTCACCAGGTTTTGCTAATTGCTGCTGCCTAGTCTGAAGGAGCTGTGGTAGTTAAAAAGCTCCTTGGTGGCAGGGACCTGGAGGTGGATGAGATTCGACCGGAGTTCCTTAAGGCTCTGGATGTTGTAGGGTTGTGTTGGGTGACATGACTCTGCAATATTGCATGGACATCGGGGACAGTTCCCCTGGATTGGCAGACTGGGGTGGTGGTCCCCCTGTTTAGAAAGGGAGACCGGAGGGTGTAAGCCTCCCTGGCAAGGTCTATTCAGTATCCTGAAGAGGAGGGTCCGTCGGATAGTCGAACCTCGGATTCAGGAAGACTAGTGTGGTTTTCATCCTGGTCGTGGAACACTGGACCAGCTCTACACCCTCAGCAGGGTCCTGGAGGGTGCGTGGGAGTTCGCCCAACTGGTCTATATGTGTTTTGTGGACTTGGAGAAAGCGTTCGACCGCGTTCCTCGGGGTGCCCTGTGGAGGATCTTCCGGGACTATGGGATACCGGGCCCTATGATACGAGCTGTCAGGCTGGGATGACCGCTGTCAGAGTCTGGTCTGCATTGCCGGCACTAAGTTGGGCTCGTTTCCGGTGAGGGTTGGACTCCGTCAGGGCTGCCCTTTGTCACCAATTCTGTTTCATGGACAGAATTTCTAGGTGCAGCCAAGGTGTTGAGGGGATCCGTTTTGGTGGTCTTAGGATTGCATCTCTGCTTTTTGCGGGTATTGTGGTCCTATTGGCTTCATCAGGTTGTGATCTGCAGCTCTCACTGGAGCCGTTCGCAGCCAAGTGTGAAGCGGCCGGGATGAGGATCAGTGCCTCCAAATCCAAGGCCATGGTCTTGAGCCGGAAAAAGGTAGCATACCTTCTCCGGGTCGGGGGGGGGGGAACACCCTACCCCAAGTGGAGGAGTTTAAGTATCTTGGGATCTTGTTCACGAATGAGGGAAGAAGGGAGCGAGAGATCATCAGGCGGATTGGTGCAGCATTTGCAGTGAAGCAGGCGATGTACCGGTCTGTCGAGGTGAAGAGAGAGCTGAGTCAAACAGCGAAGCTCTTGATTTACCGGCCAATCTACGTTCCTACCCTCGTCTATGCCTATGAGCTTTGGGTCATGACCAAAAGAACGAGATCCTGGATACAAGCGGTTGAAGTGGGTTTTCTCCGTAGGGTGGCTGGGCTCTCCCTTAGAGATAGGTGAGAAGCTCGGTCATCCAGGAGGGACCCAAGAGCCACTGCTCCTTCACCTCGAGAGGAGCCAGTTGAGGTGGCTCGGGCATCTGGTAAGGATGCCTCCTGGACGCCTCCCTGGTGAGGTGTACCGGGCACGTCCGACCGGGAGGAGGCCCCGGGGAAGACCCAGGACACGCTGGAGAGACTATGTTTTTTGGCTGGCCTGGGAATGCCTTGGGATTCCCCGGGAGGAGCTGGAACAAGTTTCTGGGGAGAGGGAAGTCTGGGCCTCCCTTCTTAAGCTGCTACCCCCACGACCCGATCCCGGATAAGCGGAAGAAAATGGATGGATGGATGGATGGATGGATAGACTGTGTACATACATGCATCCATTGTCTAACACCCTTGTCCCTAGTGGGGTTGGGAGGGGTCCTGGTGCCTATCTCCAGCGAGACATTTCAGGCGAGAGGCGGGGTCACCTTGGACAGGTTGCCAGTCCATCGCAGTGTACATACATCCAGAGCTTTAAAATCTGTGTGTTAGCATGGACTAGTCAAAGTCCAGGCCATAACAGAATGGTGTACTGTCCTTGACATTCAAACCAAATTAAAGGACCAAGTGTGTTCTGACTGATGTCAAACTGTTGACACGTGATTACATGGTTTGAGACGTTGGTTTTTGGACACACCTTTATGGTCCACAAGACACACCAAGCTGAGCTTTCTTTGCTGCAGTATATGTCATGGTGTTTTGCCATATGTGTGGTTTCCAACAGTACAATGAAGACATTGATCATGGCAGAGAAGAATGATTATTACAAATTCACAAATTCAGAGAAGTAGGAAATAATTGACTAGCTCTTTTCTCAAATTATCTGGAAAAAAAATGGAAGGCATCAGTGGGATGTTTGCCTGCTGTATTGGACCAGACCCATGCAGATGGAGTTTAGTGTTTTAGTCCAACATCACATACTTACAAGATTCAAGATTACGACCTTAAAGAATTGCTCCTCAAAACTATCCATTCTGCTCTGTAGCTGAAAAACCGACTTCTGGAAATGAAGTAGTTGGTGTTGTCTTCCACATTATCAAACACGGCTATGAAATTCTGACCAATCACACAATAGCTTTGCATGCAGAACGATCGAAAAATTTGACCCCTTGGTGAATGAAATGAGGTTGAGGACAAAATGAGGCGATTTCCATCGTCCAGCTGCGACAATGAGAATCAATTCTGGCAGTTTGACTCGACCATGCAGGGATCTTAATATTCTTAAGTTTTAAGATGGAAATGTCCATGAACAGATTTCAGCTTAAGGCATCTAATGCAACTTGATTGAGTTAACTCTTTTGATGTAATAGTCACCGACTGTTAGACTTTACAAAAATATTTTCTGATTTCTGTAAAGAGATACATAATTGTAGCTGAAGCTTGAACAAACTCAACTGTTTACATTACAGGGCAACTATTGCTAAATTAAGTATGTAGGAATGTTATGCCAGGAATTACCCAGTTCCCCACTGTCGACAACCCGACTGACTTCAAAGCCCAGGAGCGGCGTGCCTTCCTGGGCAGGCTTTGAGGTTTCATGTGGTCCGCCATTTAGCAAAGCCGGTCATTTTCTGATCTCTTCCCTTGAGGCCAATTTGCCACTCACGATCTTGACAGAGGCTCCCCCTCAGGGGTGAGGGGGAGGAGATTGATTGTTTTCACAGATTATCTGTCTCATAAACTGGCACAACATGGTGACAACTTTAACAAATATGGAGAAAACATATTTCTTATTAAAGTTATACACTGCAGCTTAAATAAAATGCAACTACATAGCATTTTTGAGAAGCCTAGATTGTTTTATGTGTAGTTGCACGTTGCTTCTGACTGTTGCTTGTGGGGAGAGACATTTCAGTATCTAAAACTAATAGAAAAATTTAAGCAACCTACCTGCATACTGGATGTGGACTGTTGGATGCTAAATTTATGAGCAGTAAATATTGTGCTTGTATCAGTATTGAACCAAAGAAAGCAAGGCAGATGCAAGCCTTTGAAATTGTGATGCGTTTTATGGGTCAAATAGACTCAAAAAAATGTAGCTGAGAGAGGGGTGGGGG
>NW_006801621.1:0-2657 GCF_000485575.1 Poecilia formosa
ATAAATAAATAAATAAATAAATAAATAAAAAATAAATTTTAGGCTAAAACAACATGTACCTAATTAAATATTGAATTATTTTGTGCTCCTAGGCTTCAGCTCATCATACAGTAAATTTATTTTACCCATCATTTTCACATGTGGAAGTCATTGGAGAATAGACAGGTGACTCAGTCAGTGACTGAGTTGCAGAGCAGTTCAGCCAATGAGATGTTACAGTTGATTTAGTTGTTAACACAGCAGTGCAAGTTGTTTTCATGGTGGGCTAGAGCACAGAAAATATAGAAAACATTGAAAAAAGATTTCTGTTAATTTCACTATAAAATGAATTGACCTTTTAATGGCTTATTGCTACATTAAATAAATGTTTGACAGCTAAACATGTACATTTACAGTGTTTTTATTTATTTATTTCTGCATTCATTTGACCAACAGTTTGGTTAATTGATTTGCATAAAAAAAACTGTAAATATTGGCATACAAATTAACATTTTAAAACTAATTTCTGTGTTTAATAAATTTATATTTTATTAATATAGATTTCGATTTATTTGGATTATTCGTGTTTTTGCATTCCTGCACTTTTATTCCACAGGTGTGTGTGTTAGTGTCTTCGATGTTTTTACACGGTGGCTTCTTTGCTGTGAAACACTTCGCTTGTCTCATCTGGAAAAAAAAAAGGACCTAAAACACCTCAGATGACCTCACAGTTAAAAAAACAAAAACAAAAAGATAGTGTAAGATAGAGGACAGAGCAACCAGACTAGATAAAGCCACTTCAGCGGCTAAGTTCCTTATAAAAATAAAATCTCCCTTATGGCTATAGATACTCTAAACCCCTGAAGCACAAAGGAAAATGGAGAGAAAAGGAGTTCAAAAAGGAGACTAGAGAGAGAACAAACGCGCGTTCACACACAGGAGGAGGATGGTCTCCCCTGTATTAAAATGACTTTGCTTTGAATGGAGGTCCGTAGAGGCGTGGGCAGCAGCGAGTGCAGGCAGAGGAGAGGAAAGTTCATGGGTGTCACTCATTCAAAGCCTCTGTCTCTATTTTAGGACCAGTTACTTAGGGATGTAGGGCCACCGTACACGCACACATGCAGTCTTGTTTCTGTTATTTCAGATTATGTTGCATTGCAATGCATTCCCTGAATCCCTATTCTATTTTTATTCAACTTAAATTCAGTCTAAATTGAAAGAGCAGTTGAACTGCTTAGACAAGTTTAAGTTGGGACCTTAAATATGGGCCCCAGAAAATCTGTTTTTATTTACTATAATTTTATTATTTTTATTTAAAAAGAAAAAGCACAAATTCCACTTTTCTGTTTAAGTCTGAATTTCTTTAACCATTTTTATTAATCCAAAAAGTTTGTAATTATGGTGTGGGAAAAATATATCAACAAATAAATACTTCAAAGTCATCATTTCCTGTTTTGTATCACAAATGAAACAAACTGCTGTGGTTTACCAGAAAATTGGTTTTACAAGATGTTAAAAAGTGTTTCCCCCTCATTTTTAAGGAAACCAAACATGTGCAAAACATAAAAGAAAATCTCCCTTTTAAATATGCTTCAACTGAACACAAAAATATTTATCTACTTCCATAATAGATACCTTTGTTCATTCTTATTTCTTCCATCTGTCACCAGGAATATCCGTTGAAGTAAATATCATCAGTGCTTTCACATTCCTACAACTGCAACTGTGCAACCCCATTCCTCAGCATTGCTTCACCACAAATGACTGAAGATTGTTTAGTTTAGTTTACTGTCCTAAAGGAAAATTTGAGGAAGTACCTTCATAGCAGATAGCACTTACGACTGATTTATTTAAATATCAAAGAGTTAGCAGCTAGCTAACAGACCTAACAGCTCAGTGGATAAATATGAGGTGTGGATAAATGGTAGCCGAGCTAGCAGCTCAGGAGATAAATACGATGAGGACAAAATCCAAACATGCTGGCTACATCAATACAGGACAGGGTAATATCTGGAATGAATAACATATGTATTATAGTGAAATTACTGTTTGTGTGGAGAGGAGAGTCCACGAGCAGTGGACATAGTAGAGTTGACTGTCTAGCAGAGCTAGCAGCTCAGTAGCTAAATACCAGCTGTGGATAAGTGCTAGTAGAGTTAGCAGGTAGCTAGCGGAGCTAGAGGGTAGTATTTACCTTCTACCTGCTTAGAGGGTAAATACTAGCAGTGGAAAAATGCTAGCAGAGTAAGCGGCTAGCTAGCAGATCTAGCAGTTCAGTTTATAAATGCTAATAGACCTAGTAGCTAGCTTGGAGCTAGCCTCTTCTCTGTGTCTCTGAGTAGTCATTGTAACTTGTGCCTCCGGTCAATAAAATGCTGACAAAACACACAGAATAATTTTCTCTCATTTCATAAAACTCTGAATATGTACTGTATATTCTACATTCTCACCGACGTTGCTAATTCCATAAGTACCACATTCTGTTGTAGATTACATTTTATTTTTTAAATTCCACCTATCAGTCCACATTATCCGCATCACAGAAATCATAGGACCTTACAATAAATCTAATTTTTGCATAAATATTTTTTTCATTTGATCCTCAATGAATATTTGTGACTTTGTAATAGGTTGCCTGATTTTGATTGCTTTTTTTTAGATATCTGAAATAAATTGAT
>NW_006801621.1:3333-5462 GCF_000485575.1 Poecilia formosa
TTGAAAAAAATCCACCAACCAATCTATCATTTGTAAGCACTGTGGCGCTCAGATATTTGCTGGTTAGCTCCTTTATATGTGCTGACAATTTCTTCTTCAGGTTGGTGAGTAGACCTGAAAAACAAACAGCCTGACTTTATTGTGAATCAAGAGATTTTAAGAGAATTTGTGACCATGGACTCTGTAAAATATCTTAATTTAATGAAAAGCAAAATAAGTTAGCCTCAAGTAAGTTAATCACAAATGTTACATTTTCTTGTGACAGGGCTATTTAATCTTCTATTTTCTTGTTTGTAATTTTCTGTCAAGGAAATGTTTGAGCCACTTGTTCATTCTGTTACTCGAGGTGCTTGCGGCTACCGGTAGCTAGCTGCTAATATATTCTTGCTTAGCTAGCTAGCATTTCTGCGTCTACCATGAGTAAGCACAAATTTATCTCCAGTTGGCTAGCGCCGTTTGCTTTCACCACTGGTTCACTTCTTCTACAAAGCTAGGAGCATTCTGTAGAAAGAAAATATTTTAAGCTAAGCGCTACAGGGATTAAGAACTACAAACAGACCCCAGAAATGTCACTATTTATGCTATTTTGATTGTAACACAGCAGAATTTTGCATCCTCTATATTTATATTTTTGGGGGGTCTTAGATTTAATTCAAGATATTAAAAATGCTGAAATGTTGATGTATCCAGTGAAATCTTGTGAAGGCCTGGCTCTGCGCGTTCTGGTTTTACTGGGCTACTATCAAAGTACAACAAACTAAAACTAATCTGGTGAGAAGAAGCATCTATACCTAGAAATAAGGTTTTCACTTCACAGAATTTTCTGTTCTTTCAGAAAATGAGCAATGTCTTTTTTAGTAGAAAACCATAAAATTTCAGGTAATAATTGTGTAAGGAACACAATTTTTATTCTTATCTCCAAAAGGGTCATTATCCTCTTATAAAATGAATCTAGAAACATCTTCAAACCTCTTTTATGGCATAAAGTGATTAAAAATGACACACAACATTCAACAAAAAGAAGAATTCAGTGTTTTTGTACAACAATACACTTTGTTTAATTAAAGAAACACTTTGAGGAGGTGAAATATTAAAGCAGCATCAATGATTAATTGATTTAATCTGATCTAAATGTAACAAGCCGGATATTCGCAGGAGGCA
This sequence comes from Poecilia formosa, assembly GCF_000485575.1. NCBI lineage: Eukaryota > Metazoa > Chordata > Actinopteri > Cyprinodontiformes > Poeciliidae > Poecilia > Poecilia formosa. The sequence continues at coordinate 4,495 of NW_006801621.1, forward strand.
CCTTACTTTAACTTCTGCTGACTCCTCACTCTGTTAATCTTGGCCTCGCTTTATTTAATCCCTAGATGGCAGCAAGGCTGACGCAGACTTACCGTCAGTCCCGAGAAGGTTTTAAAGTCAGATTAAAGAATATAAAGCAATTACAGGAGGAAATTGGGCAAATTCAGAGCCTAAGGCAAATACTATCTGGTGCGAAGGAGAGTGTAATGTCTTCGGTGTGAGGGAAATGCAAAATGGCAGCAAAGGGGAGAAAACGCTTGGGAGACGAGGTGAAGGCCAGGGATGGAGACGGGAAACTGCGCGTTGACGAAAGAAGTAAAGTAAAAACAAAAGAGCTGAGGCGGCTTTGATGCTCTTCGTTGGCTGAGGCGGCACAATCATAAAGCAATAGAGTCGAATCGTTTTAAGGTGGTGATTATTGTTTAATTCGCATTGCAGCTGCTCAGAGGCATAGAGCCTGTGGGCGAGCTGAGCAGTACAAAAATAATAAAACAACTTTAAAAGCATCTCTGTCTGGTCAATAAAAGGAGCAATGGCTTGAGTAACTTATTCATGGGCGCCACCATTGTTAAAGTCCTCCAATGTCTCCCCTCACACACACATTAACAAAATCAGGCTAATTTAGTGTCAGTCAGCTGTACTACACATATTTTAGCTGTACAAACCAGCACCAACACAGCACAAGTAATTTACATACATTTTGTTAGATTTTGTTAGTGTGTGTAGGAAGAAAAAGTTGATCTAGAATTTTTTCTTATCTTAAAAATGAAAGCGGCACAAACACAAAATATTGCCACACAAACCGCCAAAAATTTAGCACCATTGATGAGCACCACATTTCATTTGCTTTTGTAAATGTGGACCAGGTGTTTGACCTCTGGAAAGATTTCTTAATATATTTAAAATGGTAGCAGGACAAACAAAAACTTTTTGCTGCACAAATGTACCACAAGGAATTTACATCAATT
>NW_006801622.1:0-4036 GCF_000485575.1 Poecilia formosa
TGTTTGATGTTGGTAGAAGTCTGTTTTGATTTTAGCCCATTCTGGGCTAGGGTTTAACTGCACCAATCTGAATTTATATTTAATATAATCACCATTAAAGGTTATCTACAGTAATGAAGATATTAACTGCTTACAGCCCCCAAACAACCTCAAGAAAACTCTCATTTAGTATCTTAAGTTGCTTCTTGTGCAGTTGTGTAAAATGCTTTGCCGTGTTTGTGTCAGCAAGCTTTTGGCATTCAAAGTACAATGTCAGTCTTTTGATGTAAAGATCACACCAACAGTCTTTATTTGTACTCACAGAGTCAAATTAGACAAATAGAAGAAAGAACTGACAATGATTATGTCATCTTAAGTGTCATGATGGGTACCAGTTTTTTCACCCACATGCAGGAACACACACAGGAGAGCAATGAAATCAGTAAAGATGGTTTATTGAACAAACACAAATAATAAGTGAGGGATTGTGCTCCGGGGAAAAGGGGGAAAATCCGGTCCTCTGACTGTCAACGAGAGAGAGTGGTTAGTGTTGCGTTCAGGATCAGTGAGGAAAACACAATAATAATAGCGGAGCTTACTTTGAGCTGGTGTCCGGCTCTGGGACTGAATGGATGAATCAGAGGAGGCTTCTCTTGAGCGAGGAGGATTGTGCGGGGTCCAGCGTGGTGAGGTTCGGAATAGGGGTGGCAGAGCTGGAGGGCGGACAGGTCAGTTTGGTCTGCGGAGGTGGAGGCGGGAGGCCGACAGGGTCCAGACGTAACTGGGATCTCCGAAGCCAGGCAACCGACGGGTAATACCTGTGGCGTCTCGAGGAGGATCACAACGGACCAGGAGGATTGAGCTTCCAGGATTCGAGCAACCGGTGGGTACAACCTCATGCGTCACAGGGAGAGCTCANGCGTCTCGAGGAGGATCACAACGGACCAGGAGGATTGAGCTTCCAGGATTCGAGCAACCGGTGGGTACAACCTCATGCGTCACAGGGAGAGCTCATGGAGTAATCCAGACGCCTTCAGCGTACATTAGCTTCTTCAGGGGATCACTGGAGATAACCATAATAGGCTAACACTCAGGCACTGGAGAGTCGGCCATCCACTCCTTATGTAGCTCCACAGCCAATGTAGATCTTACACAGGTGTGTCCACAGGGTTGCCACCGCACTTCTCCAGGGGCCGGCCCACAGGCGGCCTCTGGTGATGGTAGAGGAGGGAAGGGGAAAAAAAAAACAAACAAACAAAACAAAACCCTGGTTCCTGACATTAAGTCAAACAAGAAATGTTGCAATTCTTTACAACTAGGCCCAGGGGCATGGGTATAGGGGGGAAAAGCGATTATGGTCATTGTTAATCTTGTTTTTATATATTTTCACAGGACGAAAAATGGGATTTTTGACTGTGTATTCTGACGCAAACTCAGCTCATCAGCGACAGATATTGTCAGCAATCGACAGTCTACGTTTTCAGTCACGGGAGTCGAATTCTGTCGAATGCGGAATCCTTGGAGGGGGGGAGTGGCGGGAGGTGTTAACGACTTTACTTAGCATACGAATAGCCTAGCATATGCAAAGGCGCTTCAGCAGACCCACGTGGATTCTCAGTCATTGGATGAAAAACAATGACATCACAGTTCATCATTGACATGTGATTGGTTGGTTGATGTGTGCCCATTGGGCACCACTTATGACTTTATAAATAAACCCCGCCCCAATCATTAATATTTTTAATGCTGTATTTTAAAAAATCTATATAAAAATAAATGCTGTATTGTATAAGCATTTGATATTGCGTATATGCATCATGTTCATATATGAGGAACATAAAAGAGATGAAGTTTTTTTTTGTCTTTATTTCATTTTTTTTTTTTACTGTTTGCCCACAAAATAAGATATAAATGCTTGTCCATTTCTGGACCATCTGGCAGTGTTTTTTTGTCCAAACATGATCAAACATTATGCTGCGTTCAGGACAGGCCCAACATCTCTCCTGTAGCATAGACCTGACGTCTCTTCCTGTAATGTAGTCCTGATGTCACTGAGCTCCTGGTTGGAGGAACTTGGGGTCCATCCTGACACCGCCTCATAGCTGCCATCTTCCCAGAATGCCACCTCCTCTGCTGCCAGTACTCTCTGCCTTCCTCCATCAGCTGTTAATACAGAACAGACAATCATTATGAGCTACAGGCATCTTTTAGTCATTATGAAACTACAGTGAAATTGTTTAGCTTAGTATGCACACATAAGACATTAAAACAAACAAACAGACAAACAAACAAAAAAAACACATTAATACATTCTTACAAAAAATAAAAACTTTAATGAAAAAGAGAAAACACTTAGAAACAATTGGAAGAAAAATAATTAAAAGCAGTTGGTAATAAATAGTAAAACATAGTTCAACAAACTCTGAGGCAGATAATTTGCTTTGATGGATTTTAATAAATCACAGTGCTTTGATCATTCAAGGAATTGTGACATCTCTAGATTAGTAATAAATCTTACCTGCTTCTTTCTTTAGCTACATCCAGATGACTGGCAGTAGGTCCTGGTTGCAGCTGGAAAACATTTTTGTGCATTGTCAATACATACAATACATAGCATAATTACATTATGTACATAAACAATATTGAAGAATAAAATATCAACATTCTAAAATAGTAGATACTCACACACAGTTGCATCTCTGTCCTCATCACGGACATCAGGACGTTCCTGAAGAGTCTGATTGACACAAATGTGACACCCATTCTGTGGAAATTAATGTAAAATTAAAAAAATATTGTAGCAAATATATGGCTTTCTCAAAAATACATAAGTAAATAAGTTAAAATTATTCTCACCCAACCATTATACAGTCGGGAATCAACGCAGTGACTGTACATAATACATACTGGCTTCATGGCTCCGTCCTCATATCCGTCCTCCATCCGCCACGTTGTCGATCTCTACTGCTTTCCCTGCTTTCCACACTCTGCCTTGCTGTACTGCGTTATAACAAAATAAATAAAATAACGGGAAGATCAGTTTTCCTTACAAATATGCGAGTGTTCACTATTCACAAAATGTGAAATCATAACTTACTGAATTTCTCTTTGTCCTGGTGGACTCCGTAAAAGCGCCTCGGCACCGTGGTCTGAGGCCTAGCTGTTGAGGTTTGGCCATTTTTCAGGTCTGAAAAAAATAAAAAGATGCGAGTATTTTTAAGAGTTCAGAACATCACATGTAATAAAAAATACAATACGAAATCTCTCCCTACATTTGTTTTGGCATATGAAAACGACAGACCGCTTTCTGTAAAAAACAAACAAAGCAACTCGCCTCACTGCACGTGCTCGCTATTCATAAAAGCTTTCTTACCATGAGTTCGGCCTTGTTGGACCGCCGCGGTGTCATCTGTTGTTTTCCGCCGGAACATTGCATAATATCAAAACGATACTGAAAAGGTAACTCCGTGAAATAGGACTGTTTCCACCATTTCACACAACGCACGGGGATTTTCGTTCATGTTGGGTTTAGCAGTAGCCGGTGCAAATCTTCCTCTAGAGTTTAATGGCGGCTGCTTCACCGACTATGAAAGCGCATTACTGCCAGCAACTGGACTGGAGTGTTAAATGAAAGTTGACAGAAGAAAAATACATTCTAAAAGTTATTTTTTCAAAAGTTACGTGACAGTATATTTTATTTTTATTATAATTAATTGCTAAAATGTTTTTAAATGTATAGATGTTTATTTACTCAATTCTACTTTGAGCTGTCTCCTTTTTAATTTATACAGAATATGATTCATAATCCGTGAGTTATATTTAGTGCTTAACTAACAAAACTTAAAAGAAAAGAATACAAATGTTTATACCCTATCAGAAGGTATCACATACTTTCAACCATTTTGTTCTTCAATTTAAACTCGAGAGTTAAGCAACTGAATACTGATAAATCATCTGTAGTTTCTTAAGTCCTGTATTGTGATGTGGAATGGTGTCACTACCACTCTAACGTAGCATGACTCTGGGTCCAATATAGCATGACTCTGGGTCTTTAAAG
>NW_006801622.1:5036-5785 GCF_000485575.1 Poecilia formosa
ACAAACAAAAATCCAGCAATTAATTTCATAAACACATGGATAAAAAGTAGATAATTCAAAAATAAACAAGCAGAAAATAAAATATAAATTCAACAGAAAACAACTAAAATGGGGCACTTAAAGGGCTTAATGTATTCTGTGCTACTAAAATTGTTATAAAACTTGGATACAGGGTGTATGTCATTACAACTGGTAAGTAAGGGGAGCACCACTCATGGGGTCACATCGAGTGTCAAAGACCTAACATGGCCCAGAAACGGTGACCAGATTCTTGAAAATGTGATTTCAGAGCCTTTGACAGTATGTCTAATTTTTTCTAGTTTCATGAACGAAAGGGCATCTTTTATCCAATGAGAATGTGAGGGTGGGAGAGGATTCTTCCAGTGCATCAGTATGATACGTCTAGCCAGTAGCGTGAGGAAGGCCACAAGGTCAGCATGATGCGGTGGCAGTGACTGGTTTTTGGGGAGAACCCCGAATAAAGCAGTGAGTGGAGCAGGCTGTAGTGTGGTCGAGGTGATTACAGAAAGTGAGTCAAAAACAGATTCCCAAAATTGAAATAGGGAGGAACAGCTCCAAAACATATGACTGAGAGTGGCTGGGCCCACACCACACTTCACACAGCTTGAATCCACATCTGGAAAGATTTGAGCCAGTTTGCTTTTGGACCAGTGTGCTCTGTGGACAACTTTACACTGAATAATTCTATGTCGGGCACAAATTGATGAAGTGTGAATGCGTTCTAGAAT
>NW_006801623.1:0-2526 GCF_000485575.1 Poecilia formosa
AGGCTCCACACATGAAAATGTGGGACGATGTGAATGTCCGATATTATTACTGTTAGTCCAACAGTATTTACCAATAATTTGTTCTAATTTTTTTTATCAGATTGCTTGATTAATCATAAGAATAATTGAAAGATTACTTGATTACTAAAATAACAGTTTACAACAGCACTATTTCCTCCAATCAACCAACCTCAGTTAAAAGGGTCATCTCTTTTCTGAAAGTGGGTTGACTAAACAAAAACAGGAGGTGCCAATCCATCCCCAACAGATGCAAGGCGCATTGCCTCCTTCACCCTGCTCAGGACAAACAGGCGTCCCTGATCAGTGGAGCGCAGGTCAGGACTCAGGTATATTGAGGGGAAAAGGGCGGTGCTTTCATTCCACAGCCAGTTCAGTTGATCATTGCGCTCAATCTCAACAGCAGGACAACGTCCTGTGTAGCTATCCATTTTCCCTTTGAAGTTATGGTTGTAACAATCAGGAAACTGGTAGAAGCCCCACAGCTGATTCGGTCTCAAACTTTTAGCCTGTTTCAGGGTCTCCAGCATGAAGTTGCTAGCTGAAAGTTCAAATTCTTCTTTTGCAGCAGTCGCCACTTGCCCTTGAGTCAATGTAGAGTTCTTTTTGGCCAACAGCTCACGTGATCTCCTTCTATAGATATCTTTGCCAGACCAGTTTCAAACCCACAAGGGGCGCCATTCCTCCCAGTCAATGACAGACACACCTTTAGCCTGGCGGTCTGGTATGTATGTATCTAGATCCTTAGACATTTGTTCAAGGTGCTGAGAGAGACTGACACTTTGTGGAAGGCCCCCATTCACTTCTGTGTCTTTAGTGTCATAATAAGGATAAATCCAGAGGTTGTCCTTATAGAACAATGTGAGAGCCTGCCCAACAACGCCCTGAGTGGGGGTTGACACTATGTCAAACTGGTCTAATGATAACTTAACACGTTCTTGTGTCTCACAGTCCTGAGTGGGAGCGTTCCAGACGAAAATAACTGGCTTCTTGGGGTGTAATGGCCAGCTTGTCTGCTTTGTGTCTGCTGAACCCAGGACTACCCATGATGTAAACAGACCAAGGAGCAACCAGGACAGTCGGTCAACTGCAGAGAGGAAAGAGGGGAATACAGTCCTCATGGTGGTGCCTCCGACCTTCACTCCTCTGTTTCCAAAAGACAAAAAAACGATGTGAAATTGACATACAACATTTAAACAGAAAAATCTATGTTCTCTATATTGTTTGACTGTCTAATGTTTTAGAAAACAAAAAAAAACGTCTGAATTGGGTCACTTCAGGCTGCAGTGTGAACGTAACCTTTGTCAATTTAAGTTTGCTTCTTTCACAAAGAGCATTCACTCAGTCATGTTTCTGCAAACACAATATGACAAAATGATCATGGAGATGATGGCCTTGGTTTCTTACCATTTAAGATGTAAAGCAAATAGAGTAGCAGTTGAATCAGACACTGCAGGGAATCGACCCGGGGTCAACAAAACAAAACAAAACAAAAAAACTAAGGCCCCGTTTACACGACAACGATTTCGGGGGAAAACGGAAGAGTTTTGTTGCGTTTGTAGTGTGCATTTAGACGAAACCACTGAATGTTTTCTCTGACAACGACAGAGATTGAAAACGGCTTTCAGAGTGCGATGTCTCTGAAACGTACCGTTTTCTGTTGTCGTGTAAACAGAGAAAACGGATCTGTTCGTCAGTATGACGCAAAACATAGCTCCTTCCTACAATCCACAGAAGAAGAAACTACTCACAATGCTGGTGTTATTGCTTCCCCATCACATACAGTTCCCTCAGTGTCTCTTCACCACACCGCACCGCCCAGGTGGCAAAATACACGGCTGCTTGTTCAGCCCTCTTATCTAGAGAACTACGGACCAGCCCCGGCTCCAGACTAGTTTAACAGGGAGGCATCGACTTATTATTAATACTGTATTCGCTCCCATCTTAACGGTTGTAACAGCTTTCAGGTACAACTCATTTTTTACGCATGGGCACCCAAGTTTCAAAGAATCTAGCACCAACTAGTGGTGTTTCAGGACATTACACGTTTTCGATGTGTACCGTTACTGTGTAAACACAGATCGTAATTAGAACGTTATCGTGTAAACGATCCAACAAAAACGGAACAATAGTGCCGTTTTTGTTGGATCGTTGTCATGTAAACGCCCGCTAAGGTAAACTTCTTTGACAAATTAATACTCAAAACAAAACATCTCAGTTCCATTTCGTGTTTCAAAAATAAACAATCTTTCTGCTAGTTTAAATCATGAATTGTTTTCAAATTGTAATTATGATTAGAAAACTAACTTACAAAGTCTGTCTAGTAAACTGCATTAACTAATAATTGATTTATTAAATTTAAAATATTTTACTATTCCTCATAGGAATGTGTGGTACATATCTATCTATCTATCTATGTATCTATCTATCTATCTATCTATCTATCTATCTATCTATCTATCTATCTATCTATCTATCTATCTATCTATCTATCTATCTATCTATCTA
>NW_006801623.1:3415-5661 GCF_000485575.1 Poecilia formosa
TATCTATCTATCTATCTATCTATCTATCTATCTATCTATCTATCATATAGATATACAGTTGTTTCTGTGTTTGCACTATTTGACATCAGGACAATTTCAGTGTATTTAACGACTCCACATTGTTGTAGGAGAAAGAAGTGAAACAGGATTCTATACAAGATAGTAGAGGGAGATTCAGATCTGGAATTGTCAGATGAAGATGAGGATAAGTATCAGACTCTGGTAGGGAACTTCATCAGATCCAGGACAATCTGATGAAGAGACAGACTCATGGTGCGTTCACACCAAACGCGTTTTGAGCGTCAGGTCCATCTGGTTTACATTCACAGTCTATGTGGAACGTCAAAAAAACGGTTCAAAATGCGCCATGCTAAACGCTCAGAACGCGCCTCCATAGCCCTGATTGCGCCTCCACATAGACTTTAAATGATGTTCAAAACACTTTTGGTATGAACGCACCATCAGAGCCAGAGACAGCAGGAAAGTCGCCATGCTAGGTGGGCCAGGATTAATTTGTATGTCTGTCTAGGGCCAGACATTTGCGATGGGAACGTCCATTTCTTGGTTCTTGGTCATAAAGATCTACGCCACCCTCCATCACTTCTGGTTGTCGTACCTGGAAACAAATTTTTTCTTTGCTTGACCATCGATTGCAAATATTGGTTAGATCTTTCCCGTAAATGACGGATGCCATCACAACAGGTTTATCATCAAACCACTTTGTGACAGTCAGCTAAGATGCTCCCTTCTGTTCACAGTGGCCCATCTTATGGTAACTGGTGTGGCTTTGGTATAAATTGGTTCATCATAATGGATCCAGTTGCTGGAAGACCCTTTGAAAAGTTTGCAGAACTAATTCCTCATCATTTTCCTGTAACTTCACTTTTGATTATTTTTAGTCCAGAAGACTCTTGGAAAGCCAACATAGGCCATGTGTGCTGATATTCTGAAGAAAGTCCTTATTCATGTGTGTCATTTTCTACTTCTATCATGTTCAAAATAAATGAAAAAATAAACAATTAAATAAGTAAAAATAAATAAAGTCTTCATTTCTTGGGCAATAGTGTTTGGGGAACCCCTGCAGTTTGCAGCCATTTTTGGTTTTCAGTTCTAGTAACAAGCAATAGACTGAAACCAGAAATGGATAACTTCTGGTTATTAAATGTATTTTTTTTTTTAATTTGACCTCTTCTTGGGTTAATGTGATTCATTAATCTATAATCTGTACATTTTCCTTTTTTGTTTAATTACGTCATAATTTAGACTGAAATTGTCCTGATGTCCACTACAATGGACATGCTGTGAAATTTAAATTAAAAAAATAAATAAATAAAATAAAATGGTAAGGTGTTCATTTTGGCCGAAATAGGTAGGAAATCATATAAATACAGAAATTGCAAGGTATATTTTCTTCTTAAGTTCTCAGGAGGATATGCATGTTTCCCATTTTTAAGGATTTAATTGACCTTTTATGTTTACTAAAAATAAACACAGAAAGAATACTTTCCAGAAAACACATACTGTAGTTTTAGTTCAATGTGTGCTGAAATGGAAACCTGTTACCATATAAAACTCTGAATCTAAGCACTGAGCACCCACTGCTCCTGAAGTGATGCTTCCACAATGCAGTTTATTTTTGTTTTCAGGCCAGAAAACCAAAACTCTCCCTTTCGGTGCTGGCAGAGTCAGAGAATAATTTGGTTTCTTGGTTTCCTCAGTGAAACAGAGAGTGAAGTCCGAGTTGGAGAACAAAGCAAAGAGGCCACATCCCTAAAACAGATGTGGCACTACTCTGCCCTCTTTCTCCTTTTCCTCCTTTTCCTCTCCACTCACAGCTTTCTCCCTTGGTCCCATTGTAGCACTGGCACTTGAAGTGCTGACGGAAGGCCTTCAGCTCTGCTTGGCCTGGGGATCCCCTGACCTTCAGCTTTCCGCTCTGACTTATGATCTTGTGAGTGGAGGGGCTGAGGTGCAGAAACACGGCGCTGTCCGGTGCTCGGCGAAGACAGCGACCGTTAAATTTGCACAATTTCTGGCTGCACTCCTTTGCTGCTGTGGTCACATTGAGGAGGTACCGTCCCATCGGTCCCAGAAAATAGTTATTCAAGTCAGAACAGCCACTCTGCAGCACAGAGGATAGATATTAACTTAAAAATACATAACAGCAGCATATGCAACATGAGAGGCCGAGGGAAAGTAATTCTCTTACACTATTTGCATAGGAGGAGCCCCCCCAGAAGATCACT
>NW_006801624.1:0-962 GCF_000485575.1 Poecilia formosa
GGTGTAACTTTGTGTTACAAGTTGGTGGGGATGACGGGTGGAGGGGCACCCATCAACCTAGGGATGTGGTTCGTACTGAACCTGGCTTGGCAGGCATGGGTCATCAGGGGGAAGAGCAGTGGGCTCAGTATGCAGTGCTGGGGGGAGCCAAGGCTGAGGGAGATGACCCTTGAAGCATTTTTACCAACCCTGACCGTCTGTGAGGAAATCCCGCAGCCAGTTACAGAGGGGGATGTTGAGACCAAGGGGAGCTAGTTTGCTCAGCAGGTGCTGGGGGATGATTGTGTTGAATGCTGAGCTGAAGTCCAGAAACAGCATTCGCACATGACCATTCTCCTCCTCCAGATGATTCAGGCTCAGGTGCAGTGTGGTGGAAACAGCCTTTTGTCATCCAGGGTTTCTGATTTGCCCTTGTGGTGATGAGCTTGGGCTTAGAAACGTCCTCCATATACTTCAGGATGTATGCGGACACTGATTTGGCATATTCCTCAACACTGGTGTGATTGTTTGCAGTTACAGCTTCCCTGAATACATCCCAGTCTGTGCATTTAAAACAGTCCTATAATGCTGACACGGATCCTGCAGGCCAGACGGTCACCAGCTTCTCAATGGGTTTTCCTCTGATGAGCAGGGGCTTATATGCAGGAATTAACATTACAGAAAGATGGTCAGATGAGCCAATGGGGAGGCATGGTGCTGCCTTGAATGCTGCCTTAATATTTGTGTAGGCTCTATCCAGTGTATTTGAGCCTCTAGTTGCAAAGTTCACATCCTAATGGAAAATGAGGGAGAACTGTCTTCACTGGCCTGATTGAAGCCTCCAGAAACAATGAAAACACCCTCTGAATGTGCAAGTCACTGATGGAGCTGTAGAGCACACTCTGAGCCTCCTTAATGTTGGCACTAGGAGGGATATAAACAGCTGTGATGATGATGATGATGATGATGATGCTAAATTCCCT
>NW_006801624.1:1542-5333 GCF_000485575.1 Poecilia formosa
AAACGTATTTGACTTCATTTAACTTAAGATAAACTCCCAAGGGTATCAAATTTTTTTTAGGTCAGGAAAAAGTTTTAGTTTAAAAAAAATAGAGAGGGACAGTGAAATAGGTCACCTATGCTAGCTTGACATTGACAGCTTGAACATGTAGATGTGCTGCAGAATTCGGTGTGCTTTGGTTCAGTAAAAAAAAAAAAAAGGCGTCCTACACATTAACTCTCTGACAGATCATTAGTAAAGCAGGTGTTTAAATTAGCTGTATTCAGACTTATTAATAATTGCAAAATAAACATTAAACCTGAAAACATTAAACTGTAACGGATTAAATGTTATGTCCTTTGTGTGGGAAATATTTGTTGAATCCTGATAAACTAGTGGAGCGTTTGTCAGTCAGTTGCTATGGTAACAGGTCTGCATGTAGCTTACCCAACACAGAGAGTGAGAAAAAAGGAGCATACGAGTGGTTTGGAGGTGTTCTTCAAAGATTTTTTGTTCTACTGCAGCAGCACAGCTGTGGATGACAAGCAAAAGAATATATTTTTTTTGCACTCCGGCGTTGTGCTCCAAATTTCCGAACATAAACAATAACATGCAGCATGTTTACACTCACAGTTTTCTCTCTCCAGGGAAACCAGATCCTCAGTGGTCTCTCTTTGGCAGAGTACAAGACCACTCTGAAGATGATTGAGCAGGCAATACTGGCTACGGACCTCGCCCTGTATATGAAGTGGGTACCAGAGTACAGTGTCTGACCTCAGAAATGTGACCTGGAAGAAAGGTCTAAACTTCTATAAATACTCCTAAAACCTGTGCAGAACTTTTCCAGAAAAGTTGAAGATCTTGTAAAGGGAGGCCTTTCACCTAGGCCTGTCACAATAACAAATTTTACTGAATGATAATTTGTCCCAGAAGTTATTGCGATAAACCATAATATTGCTTTCAGACAATTTTCAAGCAATATAATGGTAAAGGCATAATAATGCAAGAACACATTCTCAAAGATGAATAAACTTTAAATTTGAATGAATATTTAAATAAATATCCAAAATAAACAGAGGAAAACAAATAAATTAATTATGAGTCATATTTTTTTATGTCCTTCAAAAAAGGGCTAGTTAATACCAAAACACCAGACTGAAGATTCTTATCATCCAGTTTTTGGTAGAAGGAGAAAAACGATAAATGATGCAAATGAAAATTATTAAATTTGTTTTAATTTATCATCCGATTAATTGATTTATTGTTTATTGTGACAGGCCTACTGACACCTATGGATTAGGTACAAAATGTCACTGAAGTTTATATGTGGATGAAGGCAAACCAGGAGATACTTTGAAACAATCTAGTCTATGAAAGTTTGCTAAAATATGAGTTTCATTAATTGTAGCTGATGCACCAGTTTTAACTTTTTGCTTTCCATCTGCGGGTATTGTCAGAAGACGAGAAGAGTTCTTTGAACTGACCAAGAACAACCAGTTTGTTTGGGAGGATGACCATCACAGGGACCTCCTCAGGTGAACAAAAAGACTGAATTTGAAAGGAGTAAATAAACTATTTACAGCAGGAGGTGGCTAATCTGGGATTAGTTTAGTTATTTCTTATATTGTATCACAATGTAGCCAGAAACCTAGTACATTATGTTTAGGTTTTATGTAAGAATGCAGAATCTGGATTAAATCTATCTGGATTAAATTTTTTCTTAACAGAAAAATCTGATCTGAAAAGTGTACTGTGCATTTGTATTTTTACCCTCTTTTTTCTGATACACCTAATTAAAAATGTAGGTCAAATATTCTTGAAGTTATGTTTATACCATCACATGACAGTGTTTACATTGTGTCCCTTCATCTCCCTCAGGTCAATGCTGATGACTGCATGTGACATCTCTGCCATCACTAAACCCTGGCCGGTTCAAAAAAGGGTAAAAAACAACAATCATCTACTCAGATTTACCTTTGTCTCTNCTTTAAATTTGAATGAATATTTAAATAAATATCCAAAATAAACAGAGGAAAACAAATAAATTAATTATGAGTCATATTTTTTTATGTCCTTCAAAAAAGGGCTAGTTAATACCAAAACACCAGACTGAAGATTCTTATCATCCAGTTTTTGGTAGAAGGAGAAAAACGATAAATGATGCAAATGAAAATTATTAAATTTGTTTTAATTTATCATCCGATTAATTGATTTATTGTTTATTGTGACAGGCCTACTGACACCTATGGATTAGGTACAAAATGTCACTGAAGTTTATATGTGGATGAAGGCAAACCAGGAGATACTTTGAAACAATCTAGTCTATGAAAGTTTGCTAAAATATGAGTTTCATTAATTGTAGCTGATGCACCAGTTTTAACTTTTTGCTTTCCATCTGCGGGTATTGTCAGAAGACGAGAAGAGTTCTTTGAACTGACCAAGAACAACCAGTTTGTTTGGGAGGATGACCATCACAGGGACCTCCTCAGGTGAACAAAAAGACTGAATTTGAAAGGAGTAAATAAACTATTTACAGCAGGAGGTGGCTAATCTGGGATTAGTTTAGTTATTTCTTATATTGTATCACAATGTAGCCAGAAACCTAGTACATTATGTTTAGGTTTTATGTAAGAATGCAGAATCTGGATTAAATCTATCTGGATTAAATTTTTTCTTAACAGAAAAATCTGATCTGAAAAGTGTACTGTGCATTTGTATTTTTACCCTCTTTTTTCTGATACACCTAATTAAAAATGTAGGTCAAATATTCTTGAAGTTATGTTTATACCATCACATGACAGTGTTTACATTGTGTCCCTTCATCTCCCTCAGGTCAATGCTGATGACTGCATGTGACATCTCTGCCATCACTAAACCCTGGCCGGTTCAAAAAAGGGTAAAAAACAACAATCATCTACTCAGATTTACCTTTGTCTCTTTGTTGTGTTTTATTTTCTTTAGGTCACCTAACATTATTCTAACTGCTGCTTTCTGAATGACAATGGATGAGTTATTCTTTCTCATCATAAGCCTAATATTTATTACGGAAGCACATTGATAAAAAAAAAAAAAAGAAATTCGGGCCTTATCACTTTATAACGTGACACATATCTTGTAAAAACGGGATAATTTTATGTCCAAGAAGCATCTTTAATCTGTTATATTTTTAAAGCTAACATAATAGACATTTCCGACCTGGAATATATTATTCATCTCTGATGTTATGTTGCATGACAATAAATCTGAATCTGAAAAGTTGTTGGCATTATTATCCCAGCTGATGGATCCTTGTAAACCACAACAGCCAAACAGAAAGGCAGGTGCTCTAGGACAAAAAATGAAAGAAAACAGAAAGTGAAAATAATAGCAAATATTGCAAACGTGATAGTTAATTTCTAATCCATTCCAGATGCAAAAAGGTTTTTAAATCTCTCATTACTGAAGTTTCACAATTCAAATAAAGGTTTCACAAAACACACTAGGTTTGAAATATTCTGCTATTGGGGTAGAATAATCTAGTCCAGATTTGAAGTGTCGATGTATGTTCATTTTTAAAGCAGAACAAATGATTTCTTAACACTTATGTTAAGTAAATTTCCATGATTAGTTACTTATTTACAGTCATACATTAAGCATAATTTACATGATTATTATTATTCACCGAATTTAACTTGATTGTACATAATTACAAAAAGGTGACGTGAAAAATAATTAAATTCAAAGCATGATTTATTTTGGAGAGAGGAAGTCTTTTATTTTGGAGAGAGGAAGTCTTTTATTTTGAAAAATGCTTAACAGGATCTAGTTTTGTC
>NW_006801625.1:0-1731 GCF_000485575.1 Poecilia formosa
AAAAACAATAAATATTTACATTAGCAGCTTGTTAAAATTTAGTTCTCCCTGATTAGAAATGGTGCACAGTACATCATTAAAACCCCATAGCTGTATAAAAGCTCTCATATTCCCAGTGGCTCTGTGGAAGCAAAACTCCAGCCTCAGCCTAGCTTTGACGTTGCACTTCCACAGAGCCACGGCATCCAGATGAGGACCAGCCTGGAGTCTGTCTCGTCGTGATAAATAAATCGTCATTTTGGCTTCAGCAATTAAAAAATTTAAAATCTGACCTTTTGGTTTGTTGGCTTTGTTAAAACGCAGTCCATAAATAAATAAAGAACTGGTAAAAACAATGCCAAAACAGCTAAAAACACTCATCAATAAATAAAAAAAATGTCATCAGTCTCTTACAATCAATAAAAACATGAAAAACACTCTCAGACAGACCACAGAAAGGACACTCATTTAAAACCCCTGGACTAAAAACCGATAAAAACGAGTTGGTAGCAATGGCGCCGTGTAAAATCCTCCATTGGAGGTCGCCAGTCCGTTTTTTTATCGGCGATTTGTAGAGTGCCCTCCACTGAGGGGTTTGTCCTCCCAGGCGGTCTGCCCACACGCACACTGGTCTTTTTTGTAGAGTTCTTTCATTGAAGACTTTGACAGTTTTTGTAGAGTACTTTTGGACCCGTACTCTGGAGGCTCATCTGTGAGTCGCTTGCTGGCTAGCAGGGGACCACTGTCCGTTGTAAAACTGGTGTTCAGGGTCACATCAGGGACTGGGTCTGTCAGGTCTGGCGAAGCTTTTTCCTCGTGGAGGAGCTGCAGGAGACGCCTCTCCCCGGCTGTCATCCTCTCCTTCAAACGGTCCAGGAAGCGCTGCACAAGTCTAGTGGACCGGACCCCCAGCAGAGTAGCAACGGCCTGGGTGTTGGAGAGATCCGGTCCAGCTGTCTCCACCAGATGTTTTATGGTCGTCATCTTGGACCTGCACAGCGCCTCCGACAGTCCTGGTATGGCGCCGCGACACACATCCAGTCTGGACCCACAGACCATAGGCTCTTCTAAAAACCAATGCAGAGAATCATGCGTTTTTGCCCTTTCCAATTTAAAAAGAGCACAGGATTTAAAAACACCCTGATAAAACTGAGGCAACCCCTTTAACTGTAAAAGACTAAAATCAGTTAAAAACAGAGCAGCATCCAGCCCCAGAAAATTAACACGTCTGAGGATACAGCTGGCCACATCCCTCCACACAGGAGATCCTGTCAGGTACTTCTGAATAAATTGCAAACGAAAGGTTGCTGTTCTGCTGGCCAGGTGGACATGGCCCTGGCCACCCTCCTCTCTTGATAAAAACAACACAGACTGTGGCACCCAATGTAGACCGTTCCAAAAAAAGTTGACCATCTCTGACTGTATTTTAACTAATAAACCAGAAGGTGGGTCTAAAACATTGAGTTTGTGCCACAGCTGTGATGCAACAAGGTTGTTTAAAACCAACACTCTGCCCCTGTAGGACATTTGGGAGTGGAGCCACTTCCATTTAGACAACTTGTCTTTGATTTTTTTGCTCGATGTTTTCCCAGTTTTTACTTACAATAGCTTTATCTCCTAAAAACACACCAAGATATTTAAAACCATCTCTTTTCCACATAAGACCTTGAGGGAGAACCGGGAGCCCAGCAGACCACTCGCCTACAGCCAGGGCTTCGCTCTTACCCCAGTTCACCCTCGCAGCAGACAGTG
>NW_006801625.1:2005-2929 GCF_000485575.1 Poecilia formosa
TTTTCCAGAGGAAGCTGTGTTCAACGCGGTCAAATGCCTTTTCTTGATCTAATGAAATCAAGCCAGTTTGTAAACCCAATGAACCGGAGACTTCCAAAACATCCCGAATCAGGTAGACGTTATCTACCATGGACCTGCTGGGGACGCAATAGGTCTGATCCCGGTGGATGACATGCTCCATAGCCTTCCCCAGCCTCGTGGCCAGGGTCTTGGAGAGGATTTTGTAGTCCGTGCAGAGGAGGGACACAGGGCGCCAGTTCTTAATATCCTGCAGGTTGCCCTTTTTGGGCAGCAGGGTGATGACCGCCCTGCGGCAGGACAAGGGGAGTGAACCGGTGGACAGACTTTCATTATAGACATCAAGCAGGTCTTTTGCCAGAATGTCCCAGTAGGCCTTGTAAAACTCCACCGTGAGCCCATCAACGCCCGGGGACTTCTGGCCCTGCATATTGAGGAGGGCTGTGTGGATTTCTTGGAGCCCCAGGGGGCGCTCCAGCTCAGAGTTGGTCTCCTCGGAGACCTGGGGTAGTTCGTCGCAGAACTCCCGGAACAGTTCCTCATTCTCTTTGCATTCACTGTTGAACAGAGAACGGTAAAAGTCCACAGCCCTCCTCCTGATCTCACTTGGTTCACTCAGTTGGCGCCCCGTGTCCGACAGCAAAGAGTGGATCAGCTTCCTCTGCCCGTGCTTCCTCTCCAAGCTGAAAAAAAAGCTAGAGGGAGCATCCATCTCCGTGATGTTCTGGATCCGGGACCTGACCAATGCGCCTTGGACTTTATTCTCCAGCAGGTTGGCTAAAATTAGCCTTTTAGATTTGAGAGCTTCAATATGCTCTCGATTTCCTGTGGATTCACTAAGTCGTTCTAATTCCACTATATTTATCTCCAGATTTCTAATAGATCTGGTAATGTCACGGGTGACAT
>NW_006801625.1:3879-5974 GCF_000485575.1 Poecilia formosa
AAAATTATCAAACTTTGTCTTAACTAAAAGACACCTCCCCTGAATAACATGTTCAACTTCTGTTGAGTTTGGGGTGAACGCTCTAGAAAAGAGGAAGCCCACCCCTGCACTCTGGGAGGTGCCATGACTTAAAATGACCTCCCCCCTCCACTCTCTGACCCAGTCAGTCTCTATTAAATGATCGCTGTGCGTTTCTTGCAGATAAATTACGTCGATTTTCTTTTGGTTCAGCATTTGATAAATCAAAGCACGTTTTCCAGCCTCCCTCGCCCCGTTAAGATTCAATGATGCCATTTTAAAAGAATCCATATTGGGTAAGAAGCTAAAACCAAAATACCAAAAGACTATAAAAAGTAATAAAATACTACTGTGCATCATTTAAAATCAAAGTTGTTTTCTAACTTTAGTCATTATTTTCTTTAATCTAAAAACTTCTGTTTCTGCAAAACCTGATACTTCTTTGTTCCTAATGTGATATCTTGCTGAGAAATAAAACAGTTTTAAATCAGGAAAAAAACTTTCAATTTTTATACCTCTGAATCCTTTAGTTTCTTTTAAAAAAGTTCTAAAAGACTCTACAGGGTATCTTGGTGTTTTGCAACTTGTTTGACTGACAGATATTTCGCTGCTGTCAGAGAACCAGCTCTCATTGTCGCTGCTGTCCGACACCTCCTTCCTCTCTGCAGCCAGCTTGCAAGCCTGCTTTCTGGCCTGCACAGCAGCCACCACATTCCTCCTTTTGCTTCGCCTCTTTAACGGGGCTGAAGCCTCCAGTTCCATCGCCTCCTCCATCTCACCTGTCTTTCTTGCCACTCCAGTTCCAAAAACCAACTCTGCACCGTTCTGTTCCTCCACCTGCACCTCTCCTTTCTCTCCCTGATCCCCACACCCTAAATGCTCTTCATCGCCCCTCACCTCCACTGCTGCTCTCCCTGCACACCATCTCTCTCCCTCACCACCATTCACCCCATCACCTCCACCATTAATCCCGTCACCACCGACATTCACCCCATCACCACACAACACTGTGCTCTCATCCTTTCCTACATCTACACTCATTTCCACTCCTGACACCTCAACAGTACCTTCCGCCTGCTCCTCAGCAGCGGGCTCCTCCGCCACCACCGCGGGTTCTCCCGCCGCAGCCGCTGCGGGGTCCCCCGCCGCGGCAGCGGGATCCTCCACTGCTCCAGCCTCACCAGGTGGGTCCTCCACCTGCTCAGCAGCAGAGGGCTGCTGCTTCGTTGTACTCGACGGGGCCGACCCGGCCCTGTCGGGACACATTTTTACAATGTGCCCCTCCTGACCACAACCAAAACACTTCATGCTAGAGGACGTAGCAAACAAGATGTAATCAAAATCATCTACTCTAACATGAAATCGAAGGTTGAGTTCTTCATCCCTCCGATTTAATACCATAAACAGTTGTCTCCTATGGGAGACAACATGTTTCAGTAACGGTGATTTGCACCCAGAGGGTACTTTTTTCACCGGTGAAACCACCTTACCGTGTCGGGACAGCTCTTTGATCAAAAACTCGTCGCTTATGAACGGAGGTACATTTGATAAAATTACCTTAGTTGAGGGTAATGTTAGCGGCGTCACCTGTAAAAACAAGCCGTTCACAGAAACGCCCACCTCCACCAACCGTTGAGCCTGCTCCACCTTCTCAACAAACAATACGACAGCTCCGTTCATGCGAGCTGCCGATCTAATGGACCCATGTCCAACCACCTTCCCGACAGCCAAACAAACTTCCTCCACACTGCACGGAGAACCAGCGCCCACCTTGACGCCGTTCTTCCGTGTCTGCGTGGAGAAAGCCCCACCACCAGACACCATGGCGTCGTCAGACGCCGGCCAGCCAGGCACGCCTGACGGCCACACCCGAACCCAACCAAAAACCCCTAAAACGTGACAAAACTAACACAAAAATACAACTAAACAATTAACATAAACACCCAGTGAAAAAACAGTAAGAAAAAAGCCAAAAATAGAAGTTAATCACTCGGTCTCTCTTCCGCTCTTCTTCCGCTCTCCACTCACCCTCCTCTCACACGAAGAAGAAGAAGAAGCAAACGATCAGCTTGTCAGA
>NW_006801626.1:0-1218 GCF_000485575.1 Poecilia formosa
CAAGAAGCGCCACACAAACAAGGTGTAACAACAACAAAAGAAGTTCCCTGCACTATAAACATAACTGTGGAAATCTTGTATATTTCCCTCTAAATCAGGGGTGTCAAACTCAATTTCACTGAGGGCCACTTCAGTATATTGGCCCCCCCTCAACGGGCCACATTGACGGTACAAATCAAGAGCGCATCCCTGCTAAAACACACCCCAGACAGAAGGCTGACTTCCCTCATTCAGTTCTGTAGAGGCTTATAATGAGTCAATGGTCCAGGTGTGTTAGAGAAGGAATGCATGTAAAGCTGCAGATGGTAGCTCTGGAAAACTATTTGGGCACCCCTAGCATAAATGTATGAAAATACAATGTTAAAAATAAATTAACCACCTCATAATATTAAATAAGTGATTTTATGTATTGAAGTTTTAAATATTACATTTGAGTTTCCATGGATGTAAAATTACTGCTCAGTTCAAAAATTACAATATTTAAATCAGTGTTTAAAGGTAAGAAAACAAATGATAAAAACAAGTCACATGGGCAGACATTATAGACTTTACGCAACGATTTTGTCTCAGAGGCAACTGAAATCAATTAATTAAAAACATCCTTTCTGAACATCATCTCATGGTCTCTGAACTAAATGCATCTTTCTGACCGGGAGCTGACAGCGTGTTGAAGAGTTATGGACCGGACGCTTTGGAGCGTCTGGTTAGGAAGCGCATTACAAACCTCTGGTTTAAAATGGCGCGTTAAATTCAAGTCTCCATTCCAGACCAGAGAAAACTAAAGAGAATGCAACGTTGTGTTAATCCGTTTGAGGAGCCGGCAGCCCCAACCATCACCAAAGTGGAAGGCTCTTGTTGTCTCAATGCACCCTAAGAGATGCATAACCTACAAAAACTGTTTCTGTCTAGTTTTGAACCAAAGCCCTTTAGTGTGTTAAGTAAACGTGATAACCACTACACTACAGGAACTGAACTTCTCTGCTTTGTTTCAGTTTAAGGTTCCAAAATTGATGATGTGAGATGCACCACATGGAAATTTCAACTGAGGTTTGCACTCAGATGCCTGGATTCAGAATACAGACCATGACACCACAGAACCCTTGTTGACCTTTAGTAAACACCTGTGATGAATAGAACATGCAAAATTTGTTTCTGTCTGGTTTCGAACCAGAGACCTTTTGCATGTGAAGCAAACGTAATAACCACTACACTACAGAA
>NW_006801626.1:2062-5589 GCF_000485575.1 Poecilia formosa
CTCAGATGCCTGGATTCAGAGTACAGACCATGACACCACAGAACCCTTGTTGACCTTTAGTAAACACCTGTGACGAACAGAACATGCAAAATTTGTTTCTGTCTGGTTTCGAACCAAAGCCCTTTTGCATGCACAGCAAACATGAGAACCACTAAACAGTCCATAAACTAAGCCTGGGATCAAAAAATTGTATTGAAGATGTCATTAGCTACAGAGACTTGACTAAATGGCTAAAAAATAAAATCAATACTTACAAATAAAAAATGGTTCAAAAATAAAATTAACACATTAAAATAAAAAAAAATATCTCTGAAATACTATCAACACTTGAAAATTAAAAATGGTTCAAATACAATCAACACTTCAAACTACAAAATCTCTGGGAAATAAAATATTATGTATGTTGTTTTGAAAAACATTGGAATATAAACACTTTTATCAATTTTTCAATGTGGTAAGACCATGTAAGTTCTTCTTAAATCCATGGAAACTCAACAATTTGTAAGGTAGGTGAGTTAGCTCAGCAGGTTAGTGCACCGTGCTGGTAATGCTGAGGTCATCGGTTCAAACCCGGTATGGGGCAATTCATGTGTAAGGTCTTTCAGACAATCAACACTTCAAAATAAACAGGGGTTCAAAAATAAAATCAACACTCTACAATAAATAAGGTTTCAAAAATACAATCAAAACTTCAAAATAAATAAAGGTTCAAAAATAAAATCAACACTTTACAATAAATAAGGTTTCAAAAATAAAACCAACACTTCAAAATAAAAAATGGTTCAAAATCAATATTTACAAATAAAAATAGTTCAAAAATAAAATCAACACTTTACAATTAAAAAATATATTTTTGAATCATTAAAAAATGGTTCAAAAATAAAATCAACAGTTCAAAATGTATAATGTATGTATAATTCTGTCTGTTCAGTCCATAAACTAAGCCTGGGATCAAAAAATGTATTGAAGATGTCATTAGCAGAGATAAATGGTTCTACAGAGACTTGGCTAAATAGCTAAAAAATAAAATCAATACTTACATACTTACAAAAATGGTTAGGAAGCGCATTACAAACCTTTGGTTGAAATGGCACGTTAAATTCAATCTCCATTACAGACCAGAGAAAACTGAAGAGAATGCAACGTTGTGTTAATCCATTTGATGAGCCGGCAGTTTATCTTGAGGAAATAAATGACAACACATAAGTTAATTAGACTGTAACATGCGCAGTCCGCTGCTCAACCACTGCGGACTGCGAAGACTGAGAAATCGCTGGAAGTAACTCATCCAGCGGATTTAACAAATGGAGCCTTCTGGGTTCATGTTACCCAGGAGAGCGGCGCTCTGGAGGAGCTGCAGACGTAACATCTGTCCTTTTCTGAGAAGCGAAACCACGCAAAAAAGAAAAAAAAAAATCCTGGTAAAAGCACACACCGGACCNCTGTCAGACTTATACTTGTGCCTAATTTCACATTACAGTCCATAAACTAAGCCTGGGATCAAAAAATTGTATTGAAGATGTCATTAGCAGAGACAAATGGTTCTACAGAAACTTGGCTAAATGGCTAAAAAATAAAATCAATACTTACAAATAAAAAATGGTTCAAAAATAAAATTAACACATTAAAATAAAAAAATATCTCTGAAAATCAACACTTGAAAATTAAACATGGTTCAAAAATGATATCAACACTTCAAAATAAATAATGGTTCAAAAATACAATCAACACTTCAAACTACAAAATCTCTGGGAAATAAAATATTATGTATGTTGTTTTGAAAAACATTAGAATATCAGCACCTTTATCAATTCTTCAATGTGGTAAGATCATGTAAGTTCTTCTTAAATCCATGGAAACTCAACAGTTTGTAAGGTAGGTGAGTTAGCTCAGCAGGTTAGAGCACCGGGCTGGTAATGCTGAGGTCATTGGTTCAAACCCGGTATGGAGCAATTCATGTGTAAGGTCTTTCAGAAAATCACCAAAAATAAAATCAACATTCTACAATAAATACAGTTTCTAAAATAAAATCAACACTCTACAATAAATAAGGTTTCAAAAATAAAATCAACACTTCAAAATAAATAAGGGTTCAAAAATAAAATCAACACTCTACAATAAATAAGGTTTCAAAAATAAAATCAACACTTCAAAATAAATAAGGGTTCAAAAATAAAATCAACACTACAATAAATAAGGTTTCAAAAATAAAACCAACACTTTACAATAAATAAGGTTTCAAAAATAAAATCAACACTCTACAATAAATAAGTTTACAAAAATAAAAAATGGTTCAAAATCAATACTTAAAAACAAAATCAACACTTTACAATTAAAAAATATATTTATGAATCATTAAAAAATTGTTCAAAAATAAAATCAACAGTTCAAAATGTATAATGTATGTATAATTCTGTCTGTTCAGTCCATAAACTAAGCCTGGGATCAAAAGATGTATTGAAGATGTCATTAGCAGAGACAAATGGTTCTACAGAGACTTGGCTAAATGGCTAAAAAACAAAATCAATACTTACAAATAAAAAATGGTTAGGAAGCGCATTACAAACCTTTGGTTGAAATGACACGTTAAATTCAAGTCTCCATTACAGACCAGAGAAAACTGAAGAGAATGCAACGTTGTGTTAATCCATTTGAGGAGCCGGCAGTTTATCTTGAGGAAATAAATGACGATGCAGAAGTTAATTAGACTGTAACATGCGCAGTCCGCTGCTCAACCACTGCGGACTGCGAAGACTGAGGAACCGCTGGAAGTAACTCATCCAGCGGATTTAACAATGGAGCCTTCTGGGTTCATGTTACCCAGGAGAGCGGCGCTCTGGAGGAGCTGCAGACGTAACATCTGTCCAACTGACTGATGAATTAGCGCAGATTTTTCTGCAGATGGGAACCAGGAGGAAGTGCGTTCAGACCCCAGCGGGTGAAGTGATGCTAATTTAAGTGAAGTCNGGTTCATTCATCCTTATTACCTTCAAAGTTGACATGTACAACTTGGCAAGTCTTTTTCTCAGTAGCTGTGGGTGGCTACAATGGAACATGTTCCCTGTTAAAGCAGGGGTGTCAAACTCAATTTCACTGAGGGCCACTTCAGTATATTGGCCACCCTCAACGGGCCACATTGACGGTACAAATCAGGAGCGCATCCCTGCTAAAACACACCCCAGACAGAAGGCTGACTTCCCTCATTCAGTTCTGTAGAGGCTTATAATGAGTCAATGGTCCAGGTGTGTTAGAGAAGGAATGCATGTAAAGCTGCAGATGGTAGCTCTGGAAAACTATTTGGGCACCCCTAGCATAAATGTATAAAAATAAAATGTTAAAAATAAATTAACCACCTCATAATGTTAAATAATTGATTTTATGTATTGAAGTTTTAAATATTACATTTGAGTTTCCATGTTACAATATTGTGTTTAAAGGTAATAGTGTTTAAAGGTAAGCAAACAAATAATAAAAACAAGTCACATGGGCAGACATTATAGACTTTACGCAAAGATTTAGTCTCAGAG
>NW_006801627.1:0-4307 GCF_000485575.1 Poecilia formosa
CAGGTCTATGTATGGGAGCGTCCAGTTGCCACAGACGTTGAACATCCTGATGCAAAGCCTCAGCAGGAGAAAGGCATGATATATTCAGGCAGTGCATCTCTCCCTGCTGTGTAGGCATACTACTGCTTGGACCTTGGATGGCCCACCCCAGCTTAGTGCAAACAGCGACAGGTCCACGGGCTGGGCCATGCCTGACTGGACGGACGGGAGTTATGAGGTGAGCATTGTCTGAACCGATTAACACTAGAGGCTGTATATGGTTGAATCCCTCTAGCTGCACTTGCTGTAAGTGGTGATACTTCTCCTTTAAGAGCTCCACTGGACACGACTGTTCAGCTAGGCTGAGCTGTTGAGCAGTAAAGGCATGTGTTATTTTATAACGCAGTTTTGGTTGGTTCTTCGGGGACACTTGGAATGAGACGTAGCCTCCCTTTATCTGGATCACATCTTGACGGATGGTGCGCAGAGATAGAGTTTCCTCCTCTGGTGATAAGCCTAATAACTTAACAGCAGCTGGGAGTATGATGGTTTTCTCTGAGCCGTCATCGAGGAGAGCGTACGTGTCTAGAGATTTCCTCTGATGGTGTAACTGGATGGGCACAACCTTCAGCATTACACGGCCAGAGTGACTGACAGGATCCAGAAATACTCTGCTGGTACTCATTGTTAGGATGTTAGGGTCCCGCCTTCTAGCCTCAGCCAGGTCATGAAGCACTAATAAGTGCTTCATGGCTTCTTCAGAGTGCACTGTTCCGTAGTGTGTTTACGGCCGCATCGCCAGCATTTTGATTTATCCTTTAGCCAAGTGGCGACAGCTGTGAGGTCTAACTTCTTAAAGTTTACACAGCCACTGAGGTAGTGTTCTGTTCCCTCACAGTATGGGCAATATGGCTTAAACTTCTGTTTCTTCTTGGAAGGGGAAGAAGGACTAACAGCTTGAGCCTTGGTGTCTGTCTTTGGCTATATTTGAGCAGGATCGGAGCCATAATATATGGATGCGGACTTACTCTGTTCTTTAGACCCTGCAGGCGCTCTGAAGTTACTTCTCTCTGATCGTAGTCTGTCTGATGACTGTGACTGAGTGGTTTGCCTGGATAGCTGAAGAACTTGGGACTCAGCCTGATGCGGTTCGAGCTTCCCAAGCTGCATGGATTGTGATACTTGAATGTCAGGTTGTAGAGCAGGCTGTATCACATGTCTCACTCTAGGAGGTGGAGCTGGTAACGATGCTGGCTGGATTCCTGGATAAACCAGAGGACCTCTCGACTGTGGAACAGGTGAAGGTACAGACTGACCTACTGGCTGGAAGGCCGTGTTCATCCAAGGCTGGGACGCAGATGGTGGATGGAACATAGTCTGAGGTACATCTGGTTGTGGAACTGGCTGATTACTGGAGTCTGAAGACAGTGGAGCTGGCCATGGTGCTGTCTGTAACGTGGGGCTTGCCTTTAGAGATGATAAGGATGCAGCAGGTTCTACTGGTCTTAGTAGGTTCACAGGTGTTCTGTTATCCTGCCTTGTTGGTGCCATGATGTTCGACTGATCCCTGGTGTGACTGATGTGTATATCCACACTACGAGGCTGTGGTAGGAACGCAGGAAGGGATTCTGCTCTATCATGTTGCTGAGTGTGACCATGTGGCAGGAGAGGGCTTCATGACTTACATGTTCGCTCCAGTTGCTCCACGCGCTTGGTTAATGCACCACGGGTCTCCTTCATGGTGACTTGCATCTCATTCATCGTTTCTAAAACTCTGCCCCATACTGCCTCCATCTTGTCCCATCTTTGCTTCTTATCCTTATCAGGTTCGTCTGAGCCGCTGCTTGATGACGACTCTGACTCCTCTGGATCAGGTAGGTCATGCTCATATTCCGCCAGATGTCCCGGAAGCTTCCTGCTCCTGCGTGGACGGGGACTATGCTTGTGACTTTCCTCTTGAGAAGTGTTGTCTTGTAAAGTCGCCATGTTGTTGATTCAACCAACGGTATCCGGCTCGAAGGACCACTTGTAAAAGACTGCGTGCTAGCTTGCGCTAATTACGGATGTCTCGTCAATTGAATCTTCCTCGGTCAGAAGGAATAGGCATGCAGCTCAGAATTTTTCTATTGATGGATTTTAATGTCACCGAACCACAGAAGCACAGAAAAGAAGCGATGGCTTACTGGTATAGATGAAAATCGAACTACAAGAAGAAAACGAACAGATGCACCATGGGTAACGAACAGATGCACTATGGGTATTGTAGTGCTAAAACAAACAGGTGGACTTTTAACATAAACGATTAGAAGTTGCCACCACAAATCTGTGCAGAATTTAAAAAGTTTTCATGAGTAATATGATGTTAAAATCTGACTCAGTTACAACAGTTCTGTCAAGATTAACGGAACACTACCCCAGCAAACTGTGGTGAGAAGCTTGTGGAAGGAAACCCAAACTGTTTGACACAAATACAAATCAAAAGGTATTTTTTTCCAAATTTTGAGGAAAGTAAAGAGATTAACTGATAAACATTTGACATTTATTTTAGGAATCCTAACTGACTTGAAGCAGGAAAGGTTGAGCCTGAATGTCCGACAGAGAGGTTGCAGTTTCCTCCAGTGTGTTATTAGCCTGGTAGACCGCAGTGACTTTATTTGCCCCCTGCTAGTTTGTTTTTTTTTAATGTTTTTTTTGTTTTTGTTTACATAAGCAAGCGACTGCAAGCATCTTTGCTGCGTTGAACATTTCACTGGCAGAGCAGAATCGTTCCTGAAAGATCGGTTGGTTTATACAGGCACGAAGCCAATCACACCGCTAGGTGCCTCGTGGCTGGATCTCTCAAGTTTACCTCAGTGCAGATTGTGCACCTGCTTTCTCTCTTGTTCTCAATGAAGGCAGACGCTTTTTTCCTCTGCTCCCTCCATGCCCTTGTCTGCCCTGCTTGCTCTGTTTTTGTCCTGTTTTTTTCTATATTTTTGGAGCCTTTCTTTGCACATCATCCAAATCTACAAATTATGGATCTGGTCAACCAGTCTCTCAATGCAATTGATAAAATTTTCTCGACGAGAAGTCTGAGCACATGAGAGCCCTGTTGTCCTGCGGGGACAAACCCGGCGGAATTCACCCTGGATTTATTCATGATAACAGGATTTCTGCTGTTTGGAGCTTGTGGATTCCTGGCTTATCGACAAATTTGTGACGGACTTGGCCCAACTAGCGAACACTCAGACTGTTGGTGTGGACAGAGACGTAAGTTGGATGTGAGTCTTGCTGAGACTTGCAGCCCAGGTGAGGACTCTAAAACTCACTAATGGGATGGAATCGATCTTGGAGAAGTTGCTAGTTTCAGTTCAGTGGAATGACCAAGCTAATTTGGATAATTGGTAACCGAGATGTATCAGAGAGACTTTAGGGAAGATTGAAATTTATAATCTTCCCGACCTAAGACATTCTGTTTCTGAATTGACTTTTCCCGTGTGACCTTGGAAGGGCTGCATATTTCCAATCTCCTTGAATATATGTAACCATAACGCTCCTTCCCATCTCACTCCCTGCTGTATCCATCCAGCTGTGGAGCTGAGCGCTCCCAAGGACATTCCTCGATAAACAACACCTCTACCAGACTTTGAGCAACGGGAGTTTGAGCAACGTGGTTTCATGGCCCTTTGACGTCACCGCCTTCACTCATGTCTCTGTTTTGCCCTTTGTTTTGTCTGAATGTTGCCATTTTCCCTTATGTGTCCTTTCCTCTTTTTTGTTTTAGTTTGATAGAAACTGTGGAGTACTCACTATTTAACCCAGAAAAGGATTATTTTTAGTTTACTAGTAATATTAGTAATTGTTGAGTGCGCACTATTTAGATCAATATTATACAGCCCAGAAATGGAATCAGAATTAGAATTAGAATAACTACGAACTTAGAATCCAGAAATACTTAGACCAGAGGTTCCCAAACTGTGGGAAACCGTCTGGATGAAAAAAAAAACAAACAAAAAAACATGAACGCTGTATGCGCTGGGTTTACACCTGTGCGGCAGTGAAGGAGACCTGCTGCTGCAGGTGTGTTAGAATCATGGCAGCAAACCAGCAAAACGCAAAAAACTTTTCACAGTTTTTCCCCCAAACTAACAGACTGAGTTGAGTAAAGCTGTTGGATGCAGGTAATGTTAGCTAAAAGATGACTAGCTAATATCAATACAGCACCTTAAGCTTAACAAGTAGCCTGTAGGCTACCGATGTTGTCTATGTTCAGCTACGTACATTCATTTTGCCCCCAAAAAAGTCGATTCACCCCTCTCCCCCACCTTCTTAGTGACAGAGAGTCTCTA
>NW_006801627.1:5090-5522 GCF_000485575.1 Poecilia formosa
AAAAAAATAAGACATGATAAACAACATTATCCATCCATGCATTCTGATTTAGTAATGTATTTATATTAGTTATGTTACCATCCCCACAGCACTAGAGGCAGTAGCAGGCCCGAAAAGATGCGACTAAGGAGCAGATTTAGAAGAACACAGAAAGCAACGGAAATTGTTAAAAACTGAGCTGTGCTGAAGTAAATAAAAGAGAGAAGTACAAATACATCCTGAGAGAGAAACTCCTTCCTAAAGATGAAGCTATATCACAGATTTCAAAAGAAAATTAAAACGGGAGACCGCGAGATTCATCCGTGCTGCAGTGAATCAGTCTCTCTTTATAGATTTCTCCCTCTTCTTCCTCACATCGTATCTTTACGAAACCTTCAAAACAAAAACGAAAGATATGGGATGTTTCTTACTTTTGACAGAGTGAAAGAATTA
>NW_006801628.1:0-1241 GCF_000485575.1 Poecilia formosa
GACGTCTCTATGCGACATTATGAGCAGCAACAGCAATAAACAAAGGAGGGAGATGCGCATTTTGCTGGTGGAAAAACAAGAACTATTTTGAGTTTCTTGTTGTCGCCCTCCGTCTCCGTGCTGCCGCCAGCCCGCCACCAGGGGGCCCCACAGTCCCTCTCCTGGCGCTCCACCTTGCGGGGGCGTCTGCACACACCTGCAGATCATCTGATCAGTTCCAGGACTATAAGAGGAGCCTTCAGCCAACACTTCAACGCCAGAGTGTTGACCCTTGTGGTAACTAAGAACCATCTGAAAGCCTCGAATTGTTACACGCTCCTGTTCTAACCTCTCGTCTCCTCGCCTCAGGTTTGATCGAGCCCTGGACCCGGGCAGATCCGGACCCAGCCGAGCCCGCTGAGAGGGACCTGGATCTCCTCGCCCTGGAGGGCCCTGCATCGCGACCAACGCCCAGTCGCTCTCCTGTCTCTCACTTCCCCTGAGCAGGAGCTCATTGGACCCTGAACCCAGCCCCGGCGTTTCCGACCTGTCTGCACTTTTAAGCCACTCCCGCTCCAATCCCCTTTTTCCGTTACTGAATAAAACCCTTAAAACTTCAGTTTTCTCCTGAGTGTCTGCTGCATGTGGGTTCGGAATATTCCTAACACCATGACATTTCTGTCCCCAAGTCCAATTATTATAAGCGGCTTTGGGCTTTTTTTTTTTTTTTTTAATGTTAGCAAATTTAATGGGTCGCAGGTTTTGCCTTTTTGGGTTCATTTTCCAGCGTGAAGTTCCTCATTTGGGCTTGGAAATAAGCAGAGACTCATAAGTCCCAGAATTTGTATGTCATTAAGGACGTTTTAGTCAGACTCTCCCTGTCCATCATTTCCCCGGATGATCCGTCCCGCTGAGTCTGTGTTAATGTGAATGATGTCGAGTTGAGCTCTAGAAAACTGAAAACATCGAGACTAATATGAACATATGAATGAACGAGTCCGTAAAGTTGTGCAACTAAACGTCATTATAATTATTAATATTAACCTGTCACTAGAGGACCCAAATTTGGGTCCTCTAGTGACAGGGGTGTCAAACTCCAGTCCTCAAGGGCCTCTGTCCTGCAACTTTTAGATGTGCCTCTGCTGCACCACACCTGAAAAGAATAATTAGGTCATTAGCAAGGCTCAGGAGAACCGATCTACACAGGGAGGAGATAATTAAGCCATTTCATTCCACTGTTTTTTACCTGTGGCACATCTAAA
>NW_006801628.1:2241-5717 GCF_000485575.1 Poecilia formosa
GTTTAAAATGCATACCTAATAGAATTTTTGACAACAGGATTTCTGCTTTTTGGACCTGGCAGGTACCTCGCATATCCTGAAATTTGGGAAAAGTTGGCAGCTATTCTGGCCATTGAGAGGCTGATCGGTTCATACAATGAAATGCTTTGCTGTGAACACTCAGACTCAGATGCTGTGTGAGCAGAACCAGACAGGAAGTGATTCTTGTTGAGAACCACAACTCAGTTCCAGTTCCTGAAACTTAAAGGCAGGAAGAAACAGACCTTGGAGAAGCTGCAAGTTCAGATCGGTGAGACTGATAATCAGACTGGTTGTCTGGAGTCGCCTTTGAAATGTAACAGTAAGACTTTAAGGCAGATGGGAAACTTAACAGAGTTGGCCTGATCCAAAATAAATTGTTGTCAATCAAAACCAATCAATCAAATTTTATTTTAAAAGCATAATTCAGCTGCAAGGCATTTCAAAATACTTTTATATTGTCAGAAACACAAAGTCCTGCAACATAGAATCAACAATCAAAACATTACATTAAGTGATTGTGTTTCAGATACTTCTCTAAACAAATGGGTTTATAGTTGAGATTTAAACCTTTCATGCATGAATTATGATCCTTTGTGTCACGATTTTTTTCCATTTTTTAAAATTTTCTTAAGGCGTAAATAAAGTTAGGAAATGTATTTATTTTTTTGGTGATCAAATGTAATTTTTCTCCAAATACAAACTTATTTGAAAAATACATCAGTAGTATTGTTCTGTAGGGGTTATCTGATGTCACACTATTTTTGTTTTTTACATGCGAGAGTCGTCTACAGGGACCGTCTGTCTGTCGGCCATATTGGATTTAACAAAACATTTTTCTTGCATTTGAGGCTGATGGCCAGTAGTTGATAATGTATTTTATGATGCATTAGTGTCCACTTCAGTGGTTTATGAGCATTTATAACATAAAAATCCACAAGAAGCACAAGAAAACAGCTTTTAGACAGCTGACCACTGTAGTGACCACTATGCATAAAAGGGTTTAAGGCACTCAGTGTTTCAGCTGTTTTACAGTTTTCTGGAAGTTTGTTCCAGATTTGTGGTGCATAGAAACTGAATGCTGCTTCTCCTTGTTTGGTTCTGGGGATGCAGAGCAGAACCAGAACCAGAACCTGAGGGGTCTAGACGGTTGGTACAGCATGAATAATATCTTTGTTATGACACATTATAATAAAATATAACATTTATGTTATGCACAGTTAAATGATTTTAGCTTTGAATGCAAAACTAAACCACTGATTCATTATAACAACTAGACTCGGAGTATCATATAAATATACATGATGAAGTTTATTTTGTTTAAATGCAGCATTTTACTGTAAACATAATTCAAGTGTGGATAAAAGCATCAAATTAGCATGCTAACCCCTCAGGTTTCCCATCAGCCTCTTGAGTTTCAGGATGACCAACATTTTTCAAGATGGCTGCCAATTCTGAGCCTTTTGAACCAAATATGGACATTAAATGTTCCTGTTTTCATGACATGGATGAACTTTAGGTTCCTTCATATGTTTTTAACTTTGGTCATCTCATTTATACAACTTTAAAATAATAATATGTAGCAAAATGAGAAGCTAATGTTTAGTGATTTAGTGTTGGTTTCTGCTATTTTTTAAAGTATTTGTAGTTTAGCAATGGCTACTTTTAATGCTTTATGTGTTTAACGGTTTGACATTAGTTCTGCTGAGGTTCTTGTTTTCCAATTAGCGTTTAGTGAACCTAACATTTTGTTTAGCTGTCGCTACCATTGCTATACCTACTGCCAATTTTATTACAAANCATACAGTTAGCCCAGATAAAACCCATGCCCACTCATAACCCATGTAGCCCACATCAAACCCAAGTGGGGCCCACCTATGCATGCTGGCTGGGACGTCGGACCGCTTTTTTCAGTAACGAGTAATCTAAGGCTTTGCTATTTCAAATCCAGTAGTCAGACTACAGTAACTTATTAAAATCACTTTGTGTTACTATGTTCATTTGTAATTTAGTGTATTTCCTCTATGCGTCTTGAGGAGAGACTGACGTCTCTATGCGACATTATCAGCAGCAACAGCAATAAACAAAGGAGGGAGGAGGGAGATGCGCATTTTGCTGGTGGAAAAACAAGAACTATTTTGAGTTTCTGTCCCCAAGTCCAATTATTATAAGCGGCTTTGGGCTTTTTTTTTTTTTTAAATGTTAGCAAATTTAATGGGTCGCAGGTTTTGCCTTTTTGGGTTCATTTTCCAGCGTGAAGTTCCACATTTGGGCTTGGAAATAAGCAGAGACTCATAATAAGTCCCAGAATGTGTCTGTCATTAAGGTAGTTTCAGTCAGACTCTCCCTGTCCATCATTTCCCTGGATGATCCGTCCCGCTGTGTCTGTGTTAATGTGAATGATGTTGCGTTGAGCTCTAGAAAACTGCAAACATCGAGACTAATATGAACATATGAATGAACGAGTCTGTAAAGTTGTGCAACTAAATGTCATTGTAATTATTAATATTAAGATAAGTGTCACAAATCTGTGTAGCAGCCATCTTATTTATGGAGCTACAGGAGGAGCTCTGTGCGCTGCGCTCTGACAACAAACTCAGGGCCGTAAAGCAGAACCTGGAGGCTGGGGGAGGAGTGGGGGCTTTAAAATCCTTCTTAGAGTTTTCCAGACAACAGTGGAACACACAAAAACACACAAATTACTAACTTTTTCTACTGTTGCAACCATTAAACAATCTCCCTTCAGTTAAACCTGATATATGGAGACATATTATTGACGTCACCATTATAAAATAACTTGCAAATGAGTTTTGGCAAAGATTAATGTAATTTTCACAGGTGGTGGAGCGTTGTTGTTAGCAGCTGCTGAAAGTAAATAAAAAGTTACTTTTAATGTAACTTAGTTACTTTCCAAATCAATTAGTCAGTGATCTAACTAAGTTAGTGTTTCAAGAAGTAATCAGTAATTAAAGTTACATTTTCAAAATAACTATGCCATCACTGGACAGACCCATATTGTTGGCTTGCCAATGTTTAAAATGCATACCTAATAGAATTTTTGACAACAGGATTTCNTAACATTTTGTTTAGCTGTCGCTACCATTGCTATACCTACTGCCAATTTTATTACAAACATACATTCTCCATTACAATCATGACGGCCATTTTGAAAAACGTTCACCAGACAAAGAAAACACAAGATCAAGGAAATATGAATGATTTCTATGTTTCAGGTTCTGTAGGCAGTGATTTCACACCAAACACTTTCAACTAAATAGTGATTTTAGACAAACTTAATTTTCCATGACAACTATTCTGAAAAAAATTAAAACTATCAGTAAATATAATTTCTATAAGTCCAATTATGTATGATTTTAAAACAAAAGTTTTATATGTAATAAATATTGACAAATTTAGTGCAAAAATAAATTGCTCTTGATGATCCTCTTGAAAAATGG
>NW_006801629.1:0-2055 GCF_000485575.1 Poecilia formosa
TTTAAAGTCTATCCTCTGAGCTACAGGGAGCCAGTGTAGGGACTTTAAAACTGCTGTTATGTCTCCATCTTCCTGGTTTTAGTGAGAACAGCAGCAGCAGCTTCTGGATCAGCTGCAGCTGGAGGATTGATTTATTAGTCAGACCTGTGAAGACGCTGTTGCAGGAATCAATGCGGCTAAAGATAAACACATGGATGAGTTTCTCTAGATCTGCTGAGACATCAGTCCTCTAATCCTGGAGATGTTCTTCAGGTGATAGCTGTATATTAACACAAAATGTGATCTTTCATGTATTTGTCCGCTTATACTTGACTGTTCCTGTGTTCCTCTGTGTCTGCTATAAGGGGTTTGGTCCTCCAGGACTATTATAAATATTAAGTTATTAATTTCATCTTCCCTTTTGTTATTCGTTCCACTGGGGAGGCAAGTTTTGCAATCCATTATAATCCTTTTATTTATATAGTTCAAATGTTTATTTCCTTCTGTATTAATGATAAATGTTTGGATATTTTTTATTTGAGTTGCTATTACACCTTTATAACATTTGATGCTAACACTTATTTAGATCAGGTTGGAGAACTGAAGCACATGCTAGGGGCTAATGCTAATATCTCCAGATTTACAGATTAAATAAAGAGTCCGCCTCCAAACCCAGACTTCGTGTCTGATCACCACA
Organism: Poecilia formosa; assembly: GCF_000485575.1. Taxonomy (NCBI): domain Eukaryota; kingdom Metazoa; phylum Chordata; class Actinopteri; order Cyprinodontiformes; family Poeciliidae; genus Poecilia; species Poecilia formosa. Next base: position 677 of record NW_006801629.1, read on the forward strand.
TAACGCAGAAGCCCACCAGTCACACACTGTTGGGCAGAGATCAGAGAAACTCGTCCCATAAACTGACCAACCAGAGCAGTTTCGTTAAAAACTCAACAGACAGAAATGTTAGAGCTACTGAAGCCACATTAGCAGCAATGAATTAAATCTCCCATTTGTTGCTCATCTCTGCTCAGTGCAGGTTTAACTCATCATGCAGGGCCGGTCCAAAGCTGTTTGTTCACTATTCGTGAACAAACAGCTTAAACTCAAAGATTAAAGTCACAGCAACAGATTGTTGCTATGGTAACAAAACAATCTAACTATGAATATTGTTCTTTGAACTTTTACAAAGTAAACTTGCCAGACCCTTAAAATCGTTGCCTTGATATCATCTGTTCCTACAATTTCAGATTCATTTTTGGTCCTCGGCCTTCAGTCGATGCCACCAAATTAATTCAAAAATCTAAATTTTCAGCCTCATTTAGATCTTCTTCCAACTTTAATCAGTCAATTCACTTTATTCTGGTAAATTGTTAATATTAAACTGTTACGTCCACCAAGGGGACAACATGCTTGAGGACATGAGACAAGAATGAAGGTTCAACAATATATTTTATTCTTAAACTCTCTTTGGTTCGGCTGCTTCTGGTTTTCTGTGAAGAACAGAGAGTTAAATGCCCCCAGTTCTCCGTGTCCCAAAAAACAAAAACAAAACCCAAAAAGTAGTAAGAGAAAGTTGGACCTGTTGAGCCGATCAAACAGGACAAAACGGCACAGCAGGGGGCCGACCCTATACCGGGCCGTTGAAGCCCCTACTGGTACCGGACTAAAGCAAAAAGAACCTCATGCAAATTGCTATGGTTCTTAAACATAAATGAAAGGGAAGCAACGCAAGAGATAACTTAAAAGGGAATTTAACAAAAATCATAACTGGTTGGGGAAGAAAGGGAGACAGGAAGAATGAGCTGCTTAGTCAGAGACAGTGATGCATCTTAAGGTGGATCTGACGTCACCTGGAGACACTGGCCAGCTGCCTCCACTTCCAATCAGCACCAATTAAGAGTCCAAAACATGGATGTTAGAGACCCAGAGGAAAAGGCCTTGGGCCGTAACAAAATAAAGAATCGAAACCAGGACAACCGGTCCATCAGGCCAAACTGACAATGACATAGCAAACAAAGGCTAACAGAAAAACCACATGGCAGATTGAAGACGTCAGCTGGACAGTGACTGGAGACGGCGCCGCATCAGGACAGAACCTCGGTTCTGGTGGGAGAGGAAGGGCGTCTATCCCAACATGTCGAAACCCAACAGATTTATAGACGGACCAACGGCGCCACAAAGTAACATCATCAAATTACCAAAAATAAGAAATTAGCCAAACTCCAGAATATATT
>NW_006801629.1:2211-14571 GCF_000485575.1 Poecilia formosa
AAAACAGAAAAAATAGACAAAAATCATCATAATGGGCCTGAAAAGCATAAAGACAGGAAACAAAAACAATAAAAAGGCCATAATTTACCAAAACAGCAACAGGCTGAAGCGTAAGATGTTATCATTTTACATTTTAAACTCACCAAGAAAAGACATAACTTCAAATAATCATTCAGTTCGTTCCAGTTTCACACCAAAACACATCCAGACTTTATCTGGCTGCACATTCAGAGATGAACAAACATCACAAATGATTTTTATTCTCTCTGGTTAAATCATTTCTGAACACCAAAGGAAAACTTTTCTTCCAGTATTTTTATATAAACAATGTTTAAATGTTAGTGTTACTTTTAATGCAGAGTTGATCAGTTGGTTCTCGGTATCCCACCTTATTAAACTCTTCATTTCTCACTTTCAGCCTCTATGAACCGATAACAGGCGGCAGAAAACAACCTGCTGAGATCAGGGTTAAGGTTAAGGGTTAGGGTTAGCAGGGTTAGCTGGGTTAGCTGGGAAACACTCAGTGGTTAGAGAGAGTAAATCAGAAACAGTGTCACCAAGAAAAGAAACCACTCTGGTTTTCTTTGGGTTGCAAACATGACTGATTCCATTTACTGTCTCATCTCCAACAATAAGCTCTCTTTGCATACCTTTCTTTTTCCTGGTGGTCATTTTGTCCTTCGGAGCTTTGTGGGGTGGATGTGCTGGTTTAGCCTCATTGTTGATGTTTGAAGGTGGGTTTTCACTCAGAGGCTCAGGCTGGAGAGCAGAAAATCTGTTTTTCAGTGGGATTCCCACGGAGTCAGAATGTTTTGAGGCTTGGGCTGGTCGCTTTGTCCTTGGGGTCGGTGGAGCCGTTTTGGTTCCAGCTGCTTGTTTGCTGTTCTTTGGCGGAGCAGGTGTTGAAGTTGAAGGTGGGTTTCGGCTCAGAGTCGGCCATGCTGTTTCGTCCAGGTGAGGGGTTCTCCCTGTTAGTCGTCTGATGGGATCTGCAGTGTGAGGCTTTTGTTTCGGCTTGGCGCCCTGAGCGATCCAGGGTGAGCTGCTTGGTGCAGGGTGTACGACCTCTCCGCTGGTTTGAGGAAGAGTTGGTTCATTTCCACAGGTAGCGTTGATCTCAAAGTTCAGTTATTATGGTGATAATGTAAATATAACCATAAAAATTGTGACTTTAAAAATAATTCACAGGCAAAGTTATCAGTAAGGAGAGAGAGCAGGATGAGCTGCTCCTCCTTCAGCTGCCAGGATGTGACGTTTCACTCATTATTCCCAGAAACATTTTGTTAATATTATGAAATCTATGATTATGTTTTCCATCTCTGGCAGTTTGTTTACTAAATTAGGACCAATATTAAAGTAATGATCAAAGGCTTCAACAACATCCTGTTTTTCCTCTGTAGTGTTACATTTAATACATAATGGAAATCTGTATCTTTACTGTTTTCATTAAAACTATTAATTATATTCCTTAATAATCCTGTTTTTTTGGGTTATCCTAACCCTTTTCTTGCCTTCTCCAAACTCTTCGTCATCCAGGGAGTCGATCATTTTCTTTAAGGAGACAATAATAATTATAATTTATTTCAAATATTTCCAACAACGTATTTTATGACTCATTATCAGAAACATTTTGACGATTATAGTTCAATATTTCTGCTTTCTTCCCCAGCTTCTAACTAAATTAGTCATTTGCTTTGTCATATTTGAATTAAACTGATTTAATATCCAACATGGTAAATGATCAGTTATATCTGTGACCAACAATCTGCTTCTTGTTTCCACATTAAACTAATTTATAACATCACCAATCAGACGCTCAGTTCTTCATGTCGATCTAAAACCTGAACCAAACATTGTTTTATAATTTATGCCGTGTCTCTCATAGCTCTGATATTTTCTTACTAAACTCGTCTAAGAACCAGGAGGTCGATAAACTCAACTGATTAAAACATGTCCAGGTTTATTACCTTCACTTTTAACATCCATCCACTGAACATCGTTTCATCTTTGTCGGCTCGTTAGCGCCGTTTCACTAACGAGCCGTGAAGCTCCACCTCCCTTCGTTTGACCTGCTCCGACTGGTCATGTGACCATCTGACCATCCAGCAGGTTCCTCAGATTGTTACCCCAATAAAACTAATCAGATTGTTGAAGGTCATGATGGGACCAATCCTTTGAACCCACAGAACTCCGGAGGCAGGTAAGGTTAAGGTGATTTAGTAAAATACTAAAAATGTCCAGGTATCTGGAACAGGTGCTGGTCACGGTGGTGCTGGATCTCTACAGGTGGGTGAACTGAGCTGGGTGGAGGGCCGCTGTGAGTCCGGGGCTGGAGGTGAAGAGGCCAAAGGTTCGGTTGGAGGGCGGCAGGTGATTGGAGGAGCTGGATCTCCTGGGGTCCAGGAGGGAGCCGCCATCGACCGGGAGGTTGAAGAAGGTTTGTTACAGCGAAGAGGTTCTGGAAACTCGGGCCACCAAAAGGTAAACTCCACGGGGCCACAGGAAACGGATCAGGCTGCCAGTAATCCTGGCAGTTCAGGTGAACCAAGGCTTCATGGAGGTACAACCTGAGGAGGGGCAACACAGAGAGGCAGGTGGGTCGGAGGTCATCTACTGATAAACTCCTCCAGATGATGGTAAGTGGCTGCAGGTGTGCAGGTGGGGAGCTGCAGGCCACGCCCTCCAGAAAGGCCCCAGGATGCCCCCTGGTGGAGGAACTGGAAAAGACCAACCAGATCCCAGCATTTTATCAGAGAACAGTTACTGTGTCCTGCTGTTAAGGTGAATTAAAGACATCAATCCTGTCTTCAGAATAATATTCACAGCCTGTTAGTGACTGAAACTGGTTTCTGGTCTATTTCAGCTTCTACATCATAACATTTATGAGCTTTAAGATCAGAACTATAGAACTACATTTGACTCATGACTAAATGATCTGCTGTTCAGAACTAAAAGAGAAATACAAAACAAAGAACCCTGTAATGTTGGGTTCCAGTCAATGTTCTGTTCCTCTGTTTCTCCATCTGAACTAGATTTCTAAAGGTTAGATCCTCAGGAGAACCGTTGGGTTTTATCAGTCTGACTCCATCTTGTATTTCTTCTTCCTCCTGGCTTGGTGAGGATCTCTGTTCATTCACTAACACATGATTTAGTGTTTTTACAACATTTAGCAGTTCAGTTTTGTGTTTTATGCTCACAAATCGAAGGTATTTGGTCTTTTCTTCCTTTTATCTGTATTTGTATTTGGCTTTTGCAGCATTGTCTAACAAGCAGCAGTAGTTTTACTGAATCCCTGTGCTGCTGGAGAGAAACTAGTTCATCTGGGTTTCCATCTTTGCTCCTCCTGCTGGTGGTTTAGGGTCCTGAGTCCAGATACATCCTCCTTCCAGGTCCTTCACTCGTTTTTCCAGCTCTTCCATCTTCTCTTCCTTTTCTCTGATAGTTTCTCAGTAGCTGAATTTCTCCAGTCAAACCCATCAGGCTTGTTTCACCACCTTAACGAGTTCTGTTAACGAGGCATTTGCTTTGTTCAAGCACATGTAGTAAAAAGGGCCTAAAGTTGGAAAACATTTCAGAAATGGTCCTAAAATCCAAACATCAGTTGGATATCAAAGTGAAGTGTTGAGTTCAGATATTCAGTAGATTTTCAGTATATTGCCAGATTAAAGCTCCTCCCTCTCATTGACATCATATGTATTTGTTCTTCCTTTACTACTATTGTTGTTCCTCTGGACCTCCTTTCACCCCGATACCTAAGAAACCTGCTTTAGATCCAATAACTTTCATCCCATCTCAAATCCTCCATTCATTTCTAAGATTCTTGTAAAACAGTTTCTGCCCGACTTCATTCAGCCATAATTTATCTGAACAAATCCAACCTGGTTTTGGTCCACAGAACCAATCAACGCCTCTTACCGTCCTCCTTGCTACTGACTGGTTGATCATCCAAGCTCCTTCTGCTGGATCCGACTTAACCTTGATGATCCTCTCGGTGTTTTAATTCACTGGTTTCATTCGTTCCTCCGTTTGTTCAGCTACATCCTCCTTGTGACGGGTTCTCATATGACTTGGACAAACAGAAATATGACTGCCCAAGGCCAGAGTTCACTTTGGTGAAATTTATTTAGCTCTTCAAGTGGTCAAGATGGCAGGTGCAAAAATATATACAAGGACGTCCAGATAGGTCGAAACAAACAGCAGAACCTTCAATGCAAGAGTCCATCACCTTCACTGTGACATGGCAGGAGTCCAGCCACAGACTGCAGAGCCCTGCTTTTAAAGCCACAGGCTCCGCCCACAGGAAGACCAAACAAAAACAATTACTTCTAACTCACATAAACTCTTAAAGGGTACAAAATAATAATAATAAAGAGAAAAACAGAAACGTGTAATCAAGAATACAATAATCAATTTAATAATTTCATAGAGAACACTCAGTACGTTTCGATGACGTCATCACCTGACTCCTGGCGCGCCACACCTGGAAATAACCTGCTTGAAAACAAAACCAGTAAAACGTTTGGAAGTGAAAACAGGTCAGGATGGATGCCAGTCTCATTTTCTACTCAGTTTTACTATGTTTGTTTGTTTTTATGTCAAGGTGACCTTGAGTGTCCAGAAAGGCCTGCAGATAAAATGTTTCATTATTATTATTATTATTATTGGGTTGATTTTACATTGATTCATGTCAACATAAAGAGTTTAAACATGATAAAACGAGGATCAGACGTTGATCAGACGTTGATCAGACGTTGATCAGACGTTGATCAGACGTCGGCATTTCAGTCAGAATTTGGCCACATATCAATGTTTGTTCAATGAATCTTTTCAAATCAGTTTATTGGGTTTGATAAAATGTTACTGTGATGTTACACTCTAATATTTCTGTCTATAACTGATTGATTGATGTTTGATCCATTGATCCTCTGTTACCTGTCAGGTGAGTCTCTGTCCTCTGTGTCTCTTCCAGAGGACAGACGGAGACACTGAGGACGNTGATTGATGTTTGATCCATTGATCCTCTGTTACCTGTCAGGTGAGTCTCTGTCCTCTGTGTCTCTTCCAGAGGACAGACGGAGACACTGAGGACGTCCTGCTGCACTTCCTGCTGTCCCTCTGTAGTGGTGATGTCATCGGGCAGCAGGTGATCCTTACCTGCAGGAAGCGGACCAATCAGAGCCCAGCAGGTAGGAATGGTCAGCAGAACCTGCTGGACCCGGTCCAGAGGACAGACTGGTTCTGACCCGGTTCTGTCTCCATCAGAGGTGAGACGCTTCAGCCGAGGAGACAGAGACTTCCTGACCAGGAGGCTCCGCCCCCTGCAGCTCACCTGTTCTCACCTGGAGCTGCAGGGAGACTCATGATGAACCCGAGTCTCTGATTGGTTCACTGATCTGCTGCTCACCTGGAGAAAAACTGAACCTGTTCACCTGCTGAACCTGTTCACCTGCTGAACCTGTTCACCTGCTGAACCTGTTCACCTGCTGAACCTGTTCACCTGCTGAACCTGTTCACCTGGATGTTTAACTGGGTCACTAAATGTTCTCAGTCTGACAGAAACACGTGGACCAGGTGAGTCCACTGCACCTGGTCCAGTGGCTGAGTGTCATCACAGGTCTGTCAGGATGAAGGCTGGAAGACTTGGACTAGGCCACATACGGTTTTTTATCATTAAAAACATTAATTCTTCTGAATTGTTGTGTTTTGGTGTGATTATGTCCTCAGGTGATGTTTCCAGTTGGATCAATACTGATTAGTTCTTAGTCGTCATGGTGTGTAACCATAGCAACAAGATGTTATCATGGCTGATTAACATGTGGACGGGTCCATAAGGCTGCAGAACAGAACCAGGAGGGAACAGAACCTCCATGACGAAACTCTGCAGATCAAACCGTCATGAGGATCCAGGTGAGTCGGTTCGTCTGTCTCACCTGGATCCTCTGGTTCTGACTCAGAACCATCAGAACCCTTTAAAGATCTGAGGAATCTGAGAACAGAACCGGGTCAGACCGGGTCATCAGTTCAGGCAGCACCAGAACCCGGTTCTGTTTGAACCCTGGTTCTTCTTTTTCTGATCCAAACTGGACCTCAGAACCAGAGAAGTTCTGGTTCTGATCCACTGGACCCTCTTTAGCCATCAGAACCAGTTTGATCCAGTCTGGGTCGCTCACAGTGCCACCATCAGGGTTAAAATGTTACTGCAGGTTTACTGGTTTAACTGGATCAGAACTGGGCCTGCTGGTTCTGATCAGAATCGTGCCTGCTGGTTCTGATCCAGTTCATAACGACATTAGAGGTTCTGATGGTTTATTGATTTTATTTCAGGTCCAAACATCAAAGAATAAAATCTGATTATTGATGAAGATGATTAGAGGAAGAGAAGCAGCCGGGCCACCAGAACCAGAACCGACCCACAGAACCGGGCCAGATGGAGAACTGGATCCTCCCCTGAGACGTTCTGGTTCTGGGTCAGATGGTCCAGTTCAGCAGGAAGCAGGGGGAACCAGAACCTCCATCCGGGCTCAGCTGGTCGGAACCAGAATACGACCTGGAAGAGAAATAATGGACCGGGTCAGAACCTGGTACTGGTACTGGATTTAGAACTGGTTCTATCCTGGTCCTGATTGGTTCTGGTTCTGATTGGTTCTGACCTCTGGCCTTCCTCTTGTAGTAGATGAATCCAGCCAGAGACAGGATCAGACCCAGGATCAGTCCTGAAGCTCCGATGGCCAGTTTGTTCCTCTCTGAGTCCGGCATGGACGGGTCTGAGGGACAGAGAGGACAGGAGGACAAGTTAGGACAGGAGGGGGACAGAGGGACGGAGACATGAGGACAGATAGAGACAGGTGGACATGTCTCTACTTGTCCCCAGGTAAAAACAGGTGGACAGGTGTCCCCTCCCCAGGTGTCCCCATCGTCCTCCTTCTTACCCCAGTCGGTGACCAGAGGCTCCTTCAGGCTGGCGTGTTCCACCCTGCAGGAGATCCGCTCTCCAGACCTGCAGAGACAGGAACAGAACCGGGTCAGAACCAGCAGAACCGGGTCAGAACCAACAGAACCGGGTCAGAACCCCAGAGGTTCTACTGGTTGTGGCTCTAATAGTTTTGGTTGTAATGATTCTGTTTCTACTGATTCTGCTCCCAGTGGTTCTACTGATTCTGGTTCTGGTCCTGACCCACCTGGGCGTGTACTCCAGCGTAGAGTGGACCTGGTAGTACCAGTCTCCGTCCTCCATCTCGTCAGTGGTGGTGACGTCTGATGTCACTTCCTGTCCGTCTCTCAGCCACCGGACCTTGATGGTTTTAGGGTAGAAATCATAAACTCTGCAGACCAGCATGGAGGGGTGGTGGCCAGCAGGGGGCGTCCTGGAGTACAGTCTGATGGTGGGAGCGACTGGAGGATCAATAACAGGTTTTATTATTAAGGTTTGTTATTAAGGTCAGATTGGGATCAATACATGGTTTATTCTGATGATCCTTGGATGTAACAGGAATTATTCATATTATTATATCAATATTATCAGTTTCTGTATTGATTATTGATTATAAAACCAGTTTAACTGAAGCTGCTGGGAGAACTGGGGGGAAATGAGACCAGATTATTACATTTACTGGTTATTGATCCAAACTGATCAGTTTTATATAGTTATCAATAAGTATAAACAGACCAGAGTTCAGATAAACTACAGTTATAGATAAATCATAGATTATCAATAATAGATCTGGGTGTTATAGAATGGGTTCATCTATAACTTCAATAAGTTTATATCTATGATCATTTCATTTTTCTGATTGTTTCCAGATTTAATTGATTCTTTAAAGTTTCTGATGTTATAAATATTTCAATAATTTAATATTGATTAACTCTAGTAGTATTATTGATCAGTAGTATCAGCTGTGATTGGATCTCTATAGATCAGCTGATCAGATCCATGATCAAAGATCAATATTGATCATTTGATGATCAGATCAGACTTTAATGTTGATCAATAATAAGTGATGATTGAACCATCCAGTTTAATGATCATCAGTCAGAATCGATCAGAGGATCAATGAGGAAACGATCAACTCACCTGATTTAGTCAGTTTAGTCTGGTACCAGATATCGATGTTGTGCAGGCAGTAGGTCTCCTTCTGAGCCTTCATCTGTGCGATGATTGAAGGATTATTGTTCCTGTACTCGGCCTGCTTCACTCCGTACTCTGTGTATCCAACAAATCTCCCCAAACTGCTGCTGAACCTGAAGATCTCCAGCTTGTTGTAGAAGTCAGACCTGATGAACTCGATGTCGTTCAGCTCAGTGGAGTTAAAGACACAACGATCCGTTCCATAACTTATAAATCCACCTGGAACCAGAACATAACCTCAGTGTTGATCAATCAGAACATTATTGATTATCAGATCATTGATGCTTCATGTTCTGAAGGAGGATGAAGTAGAAACACATCTATCAATAATTGACATATTGATCAGCTTCCTGATTGGTGCTGCTGGACAGGAAGTGATGTAACATGAAACTGATCAGAGTCATTGATCCTGATTAATAGAATATCAACAGTATTGATTATTATACTGATCAGAATATTTATCGTTGTTTTAATTATCGGTTATTGATCCAACTGCTTTGTCAATATTGATCAGGTATGGAGAATTCATAAGTTATCAATATATCAATAACTGATTATAAAATCTGTTGATCAGTTTATAGTCTGAAGTATCAATTACTGTATTAATCAGTGATCAATAATTAGAATATTGATCAGATTGGCTGAATGTAAACTGGGTTAGCAAACAGTGAATCTATTTAAGAAGTGAATATTGATCCAGATATTAGTGATTATTGATTCCTGATCCTTCCAGCTTCACAGATTACATTTTAAACTTTGATTATTGATAAACATATAAAATGACATATTGATAAATGATTATCAGTTATTACCAAAGTATTGATCACAGTGATTATCGGTTATTGATCGTACCTGCAGAGTTGATGGTGATGATGACCAGCAACCAGCCCAGCGCTGATGGATCCATGTCTCTCTGTGTCTCCCAGTCAGAGGAACTAACTGGTTCTGATGGGACCGGCTGTAAAAACCAGAACAGAGTCACATGACCTCTGAGTCACTGGTTACCGGGTAGAAGAGGCTGAGGCTGGTGATCAGAGAGAGGACCAGGTTCTGGTTCTGGTTCTGGTTCTGCCTCACATCTTTCTGTCTGTAGTAACTTTAGGTTCTGGTTCTGTCCCGGTACCAGGTCTCTGCTGGTCCAGTGGACCGGTTCTGGTTCTGGTTCTACAGAGAGAAACTAAATGAAAACTAATTTACTGGATTTACTGAGAGAACAACCCGACTCTGATCAGAACCGGATCAGAACCAGCAGGTCTGGAGAGAATTTAGAGAATTCAGTGAATATAAAACTTAATAAATGAACAAAGTTTACAAATAAAGAACCATCAGCTGGTTCTGATCTGGTTCTACTGGTTTAGAACCAGAACCGGTTCCTGGTCTCCAGCAGCTCCAGCCTTCTCTGCCTAGCTCCTGATGACGTCACAGCCCTCCTGCCCTCTGATTGGCTGCTGCCAGCGTTTGGTTCCAGCAGCAGCTTCAGTTTCTCTCAGAGTCTCTGAGAGTCTGAATGATGAAGATGAAGCTGCTCCTCTTCCTCTGTGGGGTCCTCTGGGTCTCTGCTGATGGTGAGTTACTCTGGTTCTGACCTGGTTCTGACCGGGTCCAAACTGGTTCTGATGGACCCGCTGGGTTCTGGAGGTTCTGCTGCAGGTTCTTCATCAGTTTCTCTCTCTGTGTGTTTTAGTTGTGCATCAGGACATTTGTATCAAGGGATGTTCAGACTCTGATGGAGAGTACATGTACACTCTGGATGGAGAAGAGATGTGGTACGCCGACTTCAAGAAGGGAGAAGGAGTCGAACCTCAACCTCCGTTTGTTGATCATGTCAGCTACCAGGAAGGAGCTTATGAAACAGCTGTGGGTGATGTACAGACCTGCAGAACAAACCTGGGTATAGTTCGTAAGGCTATGAAGGACATCCCTCTGGAACGAGGTAAAGACCAATAAATATTCAAACTGATTGATTTTCACCTCTGATCAGCTGATTGATCTGTAATAATCTGATCATTATTAATAAATAACAATAAGTTTAATAAATTAATTCCAGTCAGTGAGGAAACATGTCAGATTTCCTTCTGACTTTATATTGATCTAATATTATTGCTCTATTGATTGATTATTAGTCAGTAAAATCCAGAGTTTGTTCCTCAACATTTTATTCCATGTGAACATTTTCATATTCAGCATCTCTTCATCGGCTCCATTTAACTAATTAAACATAAAACTATAATTTTTCTGTTAACTTTATTTCATCTGACAAAAATGAGAACAAGTTAAAGTTAAACTATTTATTTTCCAAACTTTAAAAAGTAAAAATAAATTACAACCAAAAATAAACCACCAAACTAAATAACTAAATATTCCCCACAGAGCTTCAGTCAGTCATGCTGGATAATTGGAAATAAATCAGTAATATATCAATATGATCTTTATTACAAGTATTAAACATCTCCAATAACTGTCCTCTGTAAAGATGATAACACAAATATGTTATTAATTAGTGGAAACCATAACAGAATAAAACTGGTTATGCTAAAAGCATCAGAGCTGATGATCTGGATCCGGTTGTGATCAGTCATAAAATCTGTTAGATTTTAAATGAAATGACTTTCTCACAAATTTCCTTTAGGATTCAGTTTATGAATAAAAGACAACAGACGGATGTTGTTTCAAGGCTTTTTATGAAAATTTAAATTCAACATCCCAGCTGATCGTCTGTCAAACTGTACAGCATTATGCTCTACATATTCAGTCATAAATACTATACGCCTCATGGAGCGGGTCAGAGGTCATGGAGCGGGTCAGAGGTCATGTAGCGGGTCATAGGTCATGGAGCGGGTCGGCCCGTTGCTGCGATACTCACAGCGTCCGCCATATTGAATGTGGAATATGTGCCAGTAAGCTAATACAGGTAAATGGACCGAACTTCACAAAGTGCCGTTCTACAAAGTATTTTAAATTAATTCCTGTCATTGACACATTTTCTCACACATTAATATATTTGGTAATCAGAGAAATGACTAAAGAGAGTTTCTAACTTTTGATGTGATTATTTAATTGTTTTGGGGCATTTCTGAATAAAGAGCACAATGTTTTATTTGATAGAAATGATTCTGATCATTTTTATATTAACATTGATGAACAGACATTTTTACAGTGTTTAAAGAACATATTTACATAGTTCCATAGTTTAATGTACATTTAACGTTTCAAGACAAGAAACAAATAATTTCATTTTATTTTTATATTTTATTATAAAGACAATAAACTTTGATAAATCAGTCATTGTCAAACATTAGCTACATATTTTTGTTATTTTTTTCAGAAAATAAATTTTTATTACAGTTTAATATGTCAGCTCTGCTACTGACAGCATGGAGAGAAAAATGTCTAATAAACTAAATTATTTAATTACATAACCCGTCCTGATATCCCAGTTCAGGGTGGAGAACCAGTTTTACATTAAGATCCTCACTGAGCTTTTATCACCTTTAAGAGCCAAACAGCAATTTTAATATTAGCTGATTTATTATTTTATTAGCCATAAGCCAACATGTTTTTTCTTGGCTCTTCTCTGAGTTTCTCCTGACAGGTTTTATTTCTAACTGTCTCTAAATCTGGCCTGTTCTCTGTTGCAGAAACTCTTTCATGTCAGTAAGTTCAGATGCTCAGATTTAAACCTGCTGCAAAGCAGAAAGAACTGATTCACAGACGAATGATGATGCAAACATTGACATTAGATTCAGTTCAACCTGTTTCATACTGGGATATTTATCTGGGGATAAAACTTTCCTAGATTCTGTGTTTTTTTCCTCCAAACATTTCATTCTGTCGTCCTCATAAACTCCAGTCACCTCCAGCTGTGAAGCTGCTGCACCAAGAGCCTTTAAACAGTTTGAGTCTGCAGTGAAAGGGTTAATGATGCTTCAGTTCAGCTCAGAAAACCTTCCTGCAGATTTTCAGTCAATGTTGCATATCAGACTGTTTTCACCTCTGATGCTGCCGTTTCCTTTCAGAAGGATGGAAATGGATCAGGTTTCTTCTGAGGGCGGAGAGAGAACAGCTTCACTTTAATACATGTGAAGACACTTTGCAGGTCAGGCAGCATTTTAGGCTTTGATTGGAGATCCAAGTTCAGCTTGTTGAGATGATTCAACACGTCAACTAGAAAATCAAATCTTCTTCCAGTCATCCAGTTAGAGGTTGTATGACTGGTGGTATAAAAACTGTTTCCA
>NW_006801629.1:14581-17234 GCF_000485575.1 Poecilia formosa
TGGTTCTAAATGGGTTCTGGTTCTGGTTCTATCCTGGTTCTGGTTCTGATTGGTTCTGATTCTATCCTGGTTCTGATTGGTTCTAAATGGGTTCTGGTTCTGGTTCTATCCTGGTTCTGGTTCTGATTGGTTCTGATTCTATCCTGGTTCTGATTGGTTCTAAATGGGTTCTGGTTCTGGTTCTATCCTGGTTCTGGTTCTGATTGGTTCTGGTTCTATCCAGGTTCTGATTGGTTCTGGTTCTGGTTGGTTCTGACCTCTGGCCTTCCTCTTGTAGTAGATGAATCCAGCCAGAGACAGGATCAGACCCAGGATCAGTCCTGAAGCTCCGATGGCCAGTTTGTTCCTCTCTGAGTCCGGCATGGACGGTTCTGAGGGACAGAGAGGACAGGAGGACAAGTTAGGACAGGAGGGGGACAGATAGAGACAGGTGGACATGTCTCTACTTGTCCCCAGGTAAAAACAGGTGGACAGGTGTCCCCTCCCCAGGTGTCCCCATCGTCCTCCTTCTTACCCCAGTCGGTGACCAGAGGCTCCTTCAGGCTGGCGTGTTCCACCCTGCAGGAGATCCGCTCTCCAGACCTGCAGAGACAGGAACAGAACCGGGTCAGACTTCAGAGGTTCTACTGGTCCTGGTTCTGGTTCTGACCCACCTGGGCGTGTACTCCAGTGTAGAGTGGACCTGGTAGTACCAGTCTCCGTCCTCCATCTCGTCAGTGGTGGTGACGTCTGATGTCACTTCCTGTCCGTCTCTCAGCCACCGGACCTTGATGGTTTTAGGGTAGAAATCATAAACCCTGCAGACCAGCATGGAGGGGTGGTGGCCAGCAGGGGGCGTCCTGGAGTACAGTCTGATGGTGGGAGCGACTGGAGGATCAATAACAGGTTTTATTATTAAGGTTTGTTATTAAGGTCAGATTGGGATCAATACATGGTTTATTCTGATGATCCTTGGATGTAACAGGAATTATTCATATTATTATATCAATATTATCAGTTTCTGTATTGATTATTGATTATAAAACCAGTTTAACTGAAGCTGCTGGGAGAACTGGGGGGAAATGAGACCAGATTATTACATTTACTGGTTATTGATCCAAACTGATCAGTTTTATATAGTTATCAATAAGTATAAACAGACCAGAGTTCAGATAAACTACAGTTATAGATAAATCATAGATTATCAATAATAGATCTGGATGTTATAGAATGGGTCCATCTAGAAGTTCAATATTTATGTTTATATTTATGATCATTTCATTTTTCCTGATTGTTTCCAGATTTAATTGATTCTTTAAAGTTTCTGATGTTATAAATATTTCTATAGATTTGATATTGATTAACTCTAGTAGTATTATTGATCACTAATATCAGCTGATCAGATCCTTGATCAGAGATCAATATTGATCATTTGATGATCAGATCAGACTTTAATGTTAATCAATAATAAGTGATGATTGAAACATCCAGTTTAATGATCATCAATCAGAATCGATCAGAGGATCAATCAGGAAACGATCAACTCACCTGATTTAGTCAGCATGGCTTGGTATTCGTTACCAACGTTGTTCAGGCAGTAGGTCTCCTTCTGAGCTTTCAGCCCAGCGATGATTGAAGGGTTACTGTTGAAATACTCAGCCTGCTTCACTCCAAACTCTGTGTATCCAACAAACTTCCCCAAACTGCTGCTGAACCTCATGATCTCCAGCTTGTTGTAGAAGTTAGACCTGATGTATTCGATATCCTTCAGCTCAGTGGAGTTAAAATCACAACGACTCAGTTCATAATGCTCAAATCCACCTGGAACCAGAACAGAACCTCAGTGTTGATCAATCAGAACATTATTGATTATCAGATCATTGATGCTTCATGATCTGAAGGAGGATGAAGTAGAAACACATCTATCAATAATTGACATATTGATCAGCTTCCTGATTGGTGCTGCTGGACAGGAAGTGATGTAACATGAAAATGATCAGAGTCATTGATCCTGATTAATAGAATATCAACAGTATTGATTATTATACTGATCAGAATATTTATCCTTGTTTTAATTATAGGTTATTGATCCAACTGCTTTGTCAATATTGATCAGGTATGGAGAATTCATAAGTTATCAATATATCAATAACTGATTATAAAATCTGTTGATCAGTTTATAGTCTGAAGTATCAATTACTGTATTAATCAGTGATCAATAATTAGAATATTGATCAGATTGGCTGAATGTAAACTGGGTTAGCAAACAGTGAATCTATTTAAGAAGTGAATATTGATCCAGATATTAGTGATTATTGATTCCTGATCCTTCCAGCTTCACAGATTACATTTTAAACTTTGATTATTGATAAACATATAAAATGACATATTGATAAATGATTATCAGTTATTACCAAAGTATTGATCACAGTGACTATCAGTTATTGATCATACCTGCAGAGTTGATGGTGATGATGACCAGCAACCAGCCCAGCACTGATGGATCCATGTCTCTCTGTGTCTCCCAGTCAGAGGAACTAACTGGTTCTGATGGGACCGGCTGTAAAAACCAGAACAGAGTCACATGACCTCTGAGTCACTGGTTACCGGGCAGAAGAGGCTGAGGCTGGTGATCAGAGAGAGGACCAGGTTCTGGTTCTGGTTCTGGTTCTGG
>NW_006801630.1:0-3068 GCF_000485575.1 Poecilia formosa
TCCGATTACTCGATTAATCGTAAGAATAATCGATAGATTACTCGATTACTAAAATATTCGTTTACAACAGCCCTAATGTGAACCACTTCAAGCCATTTAAAGTGACTGTCAATCAACACTAACAGGTGTTCTTTGTCTGCTTCACAAAAATCCATGTGATGTTGGGCACATAGATGTTGGGCTGGCCATTTCCAACAGTGCAGTGGGGCTGCAGCAGGTAGTGCCCTCACAGACTGACAGGCATCACAGATTTGGACTGTGTTTTCAATGTCTGCATCCAAATGTGGCCACCACACTTCTGACCTGGCCATCACTTTCATTCTGTGTATTCCTGGATGTCCAGCATACATCCAGTGGTCCTGTGTGCTGCAGGTCCCACAGAATACACCCATAGTCTACTTCAGAGGTTCCCAAATTGTGGGGCGCGCCCCCTAGGGGCGCCGGGCCATTGCAGGGGGGGCGCGGGAAGCCGTCTGAATGAGAAAAAAAAAAAAACATGAACGCTGTATACTCTGGGTTTTTACCTTAGAATGGCCAACTCTCTGTTATTCCTCTGTCCATTTGATACAGTAGGGGCTTCCGCACTTCCCATATCTGTGTCCTCTGTTACTTTTATCAGCAGTTAAAACTGTTTAATCCATTGTTAACATGTCGTAACCTGTTTTTCTGAGCCGCCTTTAAACGCAACATGAGAGCTACGACGCGAGCGCTGGGTTTAGACCTGTGCGGCAGTGAAGGAGGCTATGCAGAGCGATGCAGGTTTGTGTTAGAATCATGGCAGCAAACCAGCAAAACGCAAAGAACTTTTCACAGTTCTTTCCCCCCAAACTAACACTGTTGAGTAAAGCTGTTGGATGCAGGTAAAGTTAGCTAAAAGATGACTAGCTAATATCAATACAACACCTTAAGCTTAACAAGTAGCTTGTAGGCTACTGGTGTTGTTGTCTATGTTCAGCTACGATTTATTTTGTCCCCAAAAAAGTTGATTCCCCCACCCCTTGTTCATCTGGAGCCGGGGCTGACTATAACAGGGAGTCTCTAAGAATCCACCGCCCTCCCTGCCCCCTCTCACACATGTCGTTCAACCAGACAGCTATTTGTAAGCCATAGGAGGGGTCCCAGAAATAGTATGGAAACCACTGGTCTACTTGCTCCTTTGCATGAAGTATGGGGTGAGAGCATCTTCACTGATTTGATCAGGCCATGCATTTAAATTGAGATCCCTCACTTTGCTCAGTATTGCATCTTTCCATGTACTTTGTGCAATGTCGCTTTCATACACTTGAAGGTCATCTACCACTGAGAGGTAGAATATTTGCTTTTCTTCTGCTGCCATGTCCTTATCACTCCTTGGCAGCCTAGGTAGCACATCAGTATTTGCATGATCTGCTGACTTACAACACTCTGTCGTAGTCAGTGTAGTAAGCAAATCTTCAGTGTTTGGTAATGGGTATGCTTCCTCCTCCACACTCTGGTAGATTGTGACTATTAAGTCTCAGCAGATCCCAATGGGCTTGTCTGCTTTTGGAACAATGGCGAAGGACAAAGCCCATTCTCTCCGGTTTGTTTTGGATATGATTCTTATTGCTTCTAGTCTTTCCCTCTCTATACTGTTTCCCTGGTCCAGCCTTCTTATGAAACCCTAACTGGTTTCATCCTAATGGTGGCTTTAAACTCTCTTTTTCCAGCATGGCCTCCAGCTGGAAAAAGGGTTGCGTGAGTTGCATTTTGAGTCCCCCTTGATGAGAATATCTCACTCCAGTTTTGTCTGAATCTGTTTAGCCAGTCACATCCAAAGGGTTAGAGTTAGTGTTAGGGTCTTCTACAATAAAGCTCCTTTCTCACAGTGGAGCTAGGGTTAGGGTTAGGGTTAGTTTCCATGAAGTAATGTATATATTTTCTTTTTTATTTCTCCTAAACATGCTTTTTTGTCAAGAAAAGTAAATATTTTGTTTTGTCTTTTCCTTATCCACCTTATTCCTATGCCCCATGATGCTTTATGTAAATTATGGGCGCGACTTCCGCCGCAAGCCAGAACTGCCATTTGTTTACATGTTACCCTAACGCTAACTGGCTTTCGTCAGAGCTTTTAGGCTATAAAATATGTGGGAACACCAACGATCAAAGCTTAAATGTGACAATATCGGTTTACCGCAACCTACAGCTATTGTTGGGAGGGATGACAACTTGAAGAAATGGCCGCATTTCTTCAAGTCGCACTACCATATATAGCTACCCGCACTAGCATATGTAGCTACTTCACTGACTCAGTTGCTTCAGATGCAGATGTGGGTTAATTTGAACTTGCTGCAGCCACGAACTAAATGTGGTCTGATTATTAGAGTACAGTCATGAACAGCACAACAGTTACCCAAGCATCTTACGACACTTTCCAGTGGCAATTTGCTCTTAGTAATAGGTTAATGTGTGATTCGTTTCGGTTCTAGTCCAGTGGGGAGATTCAGCTGTTGCGCAAGATCTGGAGCGCAGCAGCTGCGGTCATTTCTCTGCTGATTTGCAGCGACACTCAGCAACAGAGAACCTCAAGGTTCTGATTCTGATGGATTAAATAAATCCAGATATTTTATATTGTCTTATAAATAAAATTTCCAGGCCCAATCATAATGATAAATATTCAGATCATGAACTTTATTATTTTTTTAAATTCAAACAAAAAATAAAATTCACATCACACCAAGCTACTATTGTGTAGTTCTGGTGTTTTGTACTGTCGGCACAACTGAGATCTATGAAAAATCTCAGATCTTCTTTGCTTTTTCTTTATTACTGTCAGTTCTTCAGAGAAACGAGCTGTTCACGGTCATTCTGTTACAAAACTTAACGATCTTGTTCCTGTTGCTCCCCATGATTAAACTCACAATTAGATAATCTGTACTGAGCAGCTCTCTGATAGCAGACGGTGTGTCCGTAAACAAATTTTACTAAATATTGTATTATAACCGAAAAGAGAGATGTAACTTCTATCATGAATAAAAATTAAAACAAAAAACCCTACAAATTACAATGAAATAATGCTACTTCCACTCTAATGCTAACACCCATAATCG
>NW_006801630.1:3968-5606 GCF_000485575.1 Poecilia formosa
GTCAATTAGCTGGAGTTTTTCTGTGACCCTCCAGGAGCAGCTCCAAAGGAAACATTCAGGTCTGTGTGACAGCTGACCCTACTGTCACACCGACCTGAAGGGTAATCATTTTGTTTGTTTTATCTTTTACATTAATTTAGACATTAATTAGTGAATAGTTTAGATTTTTGTTAATTATTTTCATTAGTCTGACTTTTTTGGTTAACTGTTTGGAGTGCACACATTTAGTTAACCTTATTTGTCAGTTCTTTATATTTTTGTTGAAAGCAACAAATTAATTTATTTGTTTTGAGTTCCCAGTTTCCTTTGGAGCTGTTCCTGGAGGGTCACAGAAAAACTCCAGCTAATTGACGTCCCTATATGGCTGGCAAACCTCCTCAGCGGGCCGTTCCATTTGTTTGCCAGGGAATGGGGAAATTTGGTTTTCTTTAATATAATTTGACCATTTATTTAATGCTTTTTCTATTAGGTAGTTTCAGTCTAATGTTTGTTTAATTTAAAGATTTGGTATTGTATTTATTTAAGTTTTTGTATGTTTAAATTACCCCTTGTGTGTCAGCAGTGGTCTGATCAGCCACTATTTAAGTTCCCCTCATGTCTTGTTAATTAGGTCAGTTTTGTGCTTGAGTTCTTTGTGTTAACACCTGAGTTGTAGTTTGTTATGTTGACCTCAGTTTTTGGGCCCAATTCTTCATTGTTTGATTATTTTTGAACTTTTTTGTAATAAATTAAGATTATTTTTGAATTCCATTCAGCGTCTCTCTGGCTGGTTAATGTGAGAACCCTCACAGGCTAAAACAGATCCCAGGAACAACATCAGACATCTCAGTCCAGAAATGTGCAGTTCTAGGCACAGCCAAGATACTACGCAGAACCCTCAAGCTCCCAGGCCTCTGGTAGAGGACCCAAGCTCAGAGGATGAAAAGAGACCACCCGCGGAGGTTGAGAAGGGAATATAATATATATAATTTATCAGTGTTGTAGTCAAGACCACCTAACCTGAGACCAAGTCAAGATCCTAGACCAAGGGAAGTCAAGACCGAGTCACAACCAAGACCAATGCCCCGCACTACATGGCCCGATAAAATTTGAAATATGATGAGAATTGCTTCTCAAATTGATCTGAAAGATCCATATTCCCATAAAAACACCTATATATTGAATACTTAGAGCTGAAATAAATGTTAACAATATTTGCTTCCATCTCTGTGCTACAATTCACAGTGGTCTCATGCCATCCCTGAAAAGATAACGCCCTGGGTGTTTGCCCATATTGCTCATGTCAGAAATCACCACTCTCTGCACCATTAAATATAGCAATTGAGGTAATGCCCTGATGGTAAACAACACTCAACTATGAACACTGACCAAGGAGCAACAAGCAAGAAGTAACCAAGCACAAGGCGCTCACTGTGACTGTTCTCACCCTCTCTCCCGCTACATGAAGCCAGGCAGTCTGACAGCATGGCACTCATTACAGCTGCCACTTTGAATGAAAACAATCAAAAAGGCAATGAGCATGCTCTGCGTGTGTAACATAGGGTGCGTTCACACTGCAGCCTGAAGTGACTCAATTCCGATTTTTTTGACGTAATGCGACCTGTATCCGATCTTTTCATGGCAGTGTGAACAGCACAG
>NW_006801631.1:0-1142 GCF_000485575.1 Poecilia formosa
AGTCATCTTTTAGCTAACTTACCTGCATCCAACAGCTTTACTCAACTCAGTCGGTTAGTTTGGAGGGAAAAACTGTGAAAAGTTCTTTGCGTTTTGCTGGTTTGCTGCCGTGATTCTAACACAAACCTACGTAGCTCCGCACAGCAGCAGGTCTCCTTCACAGGGCGCGAGCGTCGTAGCGCTCATGTTGCGTTTAAAGGCGGCTCGGAAAAACAGGTTACAACATGTTAACAACGGATTAAACTAGCGGTTCTCAACGTGGGCGTTACCGCCCCCCAGGGGGCGTTCAGAGGACGGCAGGGGGCGCTGGCGGACATTTTTACAAAAGTGGGGCGCTGGGATGCCTTTGGGGGCGTTTGGTCGAAGGTAAACTTTACACTTTAAATGCACAACAATGCCAGTTTAGACTTTGAGCAACTTAGTAAAACTGTATTGTGTAACATTAAACCATGCTTGGCTGCAACAATATACATGGGAGCTCTTCTTCTATTCAGTGTTTGTTAGCTTCTTGGCGCAGCTCCGTTCTCCTGCCACTGGTAGCTAAAATCACGATACCCTCACTTTGTATCCCTCTGAAAAATGAACTCATTCAAATAAAGAAATCTCTCCATATTGATACCACGATAGAGAGCGTTCATTTTATAGCGTTAACACCGGAGCTGTAAGTGGTCCGGTATGAAACGGGGGAGATAGAACAACACAGCACTTTTAAATGTCAATAATCAGAATACCGAAATTGTCTCCGTTGTTTAAAAGGTTTATGTCAGTCTGCCTTTTCCCCATCGATACGCTTCCCGACCGCCCTGCACCTTAGGGGCTTAAAAAAAAAAAAAAAGACGCACACATTGCGCAAAACTCTGAAACAGGAGAAGCAGGACATAAAACGGAGCGACGAACTAGATGTGAATTATGGCATAAAAACAGAGAATCTTACACAGACTGTTGCGCAGATTTGCTCATTAGTTCAGATGTGGGTGCATGAATAGACATTTGTGTGCGCACACACACACACACACACACACACACACACACACACACACACACACATTAGTATGCCACTCTGCAGCACTTCTCAGCAGGTGAAAGAAATCTGGCCCAATCAGCCGCCCCCTCAACTCAGGTATATAAGGATTCCTCCAACC
>NW_006801631.1:2104-5660 GCF_000485575.1 Poecilia formosa
AAATGTATGTTTAAGGTTAAAAATGAAATTAGTCATTAAGATAAATTATTAACTTTGAACCAAATGTCTAAAATGTATGTTAAAATATTTTGTATGTGTTTTGTAGGTTTTTCACCTGTTCTGTTCATTGGTTCTCACTCATTGGTGAAAATAAAAAAGATTGAGTGAATTCCTGAAGTCTTCAAGTCCTCCTTTTCAAGTGTAGGAAGCCATGAAATTATAGGACATTTGACAGTGAAAAATCAACACGATATGAAACATGACGATTAGGCGGCGCAGCAGGTGATGAGTGAAGATGGTGAGCGATGGTAAACGATAAAATAAATCTAGCAACAGGAAAGAAACTAAAGTGGACATAGCAATAAACCAAAAGAGGATACTACTCAAAGGAAACTAAATGGAAATGAATGAAGAACAAAATGCAAGAATAAACTAAGAAACTAAAGTAAATACAGAGGAATAAACTGGTATGGCAAAACCTTTCGATCAATAATTAATACAGAGGACTGTATGGCAAGAATAAACAGACACTATTTCCAGATAAAAAGTAAAATATTGTTGAAATGTCATGGGTTTGTTGAGACCACATCTAGTACTGAGAATAAGTATATCTTACAGATCATAACAGTAAATAACTTATCACTTATTCATGTTTTTAATTAGATTTGATTAAGAACCAGATTTGTTCTTTGTAATTTCTGTCCAGTAAAACTATTGATCTATAAATCAATAGAGAGGTCTATATAAAGATATAATCAATGTTTGTCTCATATTTCTATGGCAGGACCTGGAACTTTTGTTTTTCCACTGAAAGCTCTGGTTTGCACATTAAATGCCATGTGGGTAAAGTTTTATGGATGATACTCTGATGTCCCATTCTCCTGAAGGCAGCACAGAGCTGCATCACCAGAAACCGACAAACACTGAAGAGAAGAAGAGCTTTGATTAGTGTAGTTACAGTTCTATCCATGTTTTAATGTTGCAGAGCTCAGTCGGTTTGCAAATAGTTCAAAGTTTAAACTGGCATGTTGAACATCTTTTATCTGATCATCTTGTGGAATATTTAACAAATGGAAAATGGCACAAAGTAAGAATATTTTTTCCACTCTGGCTGCTGTTAGGCCTACCAATTTTAACTTGAATGTTCATTGCATTTTTCGTAGACGCCTGTGAAAATAATTTCTATTCCCATGGCTGTTTTGTTCTCTGGGAAATTATTTTTGATTATAAAAACAGAAACAAGCATAAAAATCAAAACCTCTACAATAGTAATAGTATTAATGATAAAATAATGGTCAGTGCAAAGTAGCCTCTAAATTTTTTGGTGGGGGGCGGTGAGGGACCTGGATAAGGGCTAGGGGGGGCGCTGGTCCAAAAAAGGTTGAGAAACACTGGATTAAACAGTTTTAACTGCTGATAAAAGTGACAGAGGACACAAATATGGAAAGTGTGGAAGCCTCTACTATATCAAATTGACATAGGAATAACAGAGAGTTGGCCATTCTAAGGTAAAAACCCAGCGCATACAGTGTTCATGTTTTTTTTTCATCCAGACGGCTTCCCCCCCCCCTGCAATGACACGGCGCCCCCCCTAGGGGGCGCTCCCCACAGTTTGGGAACCTCTGCTGTAAGTGATGTTTTATGATAAGATATATGCTACTTAAGATGTGTCAGATATTATTTTGTTAAAACGCTAATGTTTCATTATTGTGACTGGTGATTTTCATTTGACTGCTCATGGTACATTTCAGTTGACTGCAGAGCTCATAATTATGTTAAATTTTTGGGCTGTATGTAAGGTTTGTTCAGACACAGAACTAAGTTTTGTATTGTTTTATGTTCATTCTGTCTGCAGTTTTCACCGCAGCATGTAAAGAGGAAGCCAACAGTAAATGGTCAACCTTACTTCACGTCTCCCTCTCATTTGCTGTGGTTTAACTCAGTGTTTAGTCAGAGTTGATACACTCTTGACGAGAACAATACAGTGGCAGTTACTATGCTGCTAAGAAAAGTTATAAAATCAGGTTTTCCTAAAAAAGAGAGGGGGAGAGAGGCAAGATTGTTAATTTATAACTAAGTTTTTCTCCAAGAGGTGAGTAGACTGTGTGAGATTATCAACCATTTAGCATAATTAGCTTAGTTACAAACTACTGTTTGCCTCCTTTTCATTGGCATTTAATTAATTAAGGAAAAAATTACTAACATATTTAACTTGTCCCTTGTACCTTTTACCACTTAACAGATGAGTCAGTCAGCAGCAACTCTAGCCCACGTCCCTCCTGACCTGTCCTCTCCTAAGTGAAATCAAAGCTGCAGTATGTAACTTTTATATAGTTTTTTCCACATATTTTTTAAAACTCTCATATGTTGTGACAGTCTGGTATGAGAGGTAATCTGTGAAAAATCTATTTCCTCTGCCTTCTCCCAGGGCTAGAAACAACCAGTTAGTGTTAGGAGAGTTTTAGTGCTCTCAATCACAATCTCATGTGGTGCTGCTCATCCTTCCTCCCCCTCACTTTGCGCCGTGCTGCAGCTAGCATGGCATAAAGCTGTGTAGATTCAAACTGTGAATGCTCAGTTAGTTAGCATAGCTACCAATGACAGCAGATAAAGGGTGTTTTGTAATGATAAGTTGTTTCTCCACCATTAGCACATTTAGCAGTGAGTGAATGAGGCTATTTGACAGCGCTAAGAGCGTCCTAATAGTTCTGATTGGTTGTTTTGGTCAGAACGGTGCATTACTTTACCCAGTATTTCGGGAAGGAAATGGAGGAGATTGATAGTTTTCACAGATTCTGTCTCATAACAAACTGCTACGACATTGACAGCTTTAACAAATATGGAAAAAAACTTTTTTTTTAAGTTATACTGCATCTTGAATAAAATGCAACTACATAGTATTTTTGATAATTCTGGATTGCTTTATATGTAATTGCACATTGCTTTTGACTGTTGCTCATGGGGAGAGACGTTTCAGTAATCGAAAACTAATAGAAAAAATTTAAGCAACCTACTTGCATACTGGATGTGGACTGTTGGATGTTAAATTCATGAGCAGTAAATATTGTGCTAATTATCAGTATTGAACCAAAGAAAGCAAGGCATTTGCAAGCCTTTAAAATTGTGACGCTTTTTATGGGTCAAATAGACTCAAAAAATTGTAACAGCAGCTGCACGGGGGGGGGCAAACACATTTTTTGTCAGGGGGGCCACGATTCCTGGATTCTCAGTGTTTGTTAGCTTTTTGGTGCAGCTCTGCAGTCCTGCTACTGGTAGCTTCACCACATTAGTTCAGCCTTACACAGCTGATGACTTTGCTGTGATTTACTTGTCTGGTGTCTCATTTTCAAATATTTTGTTTTATTGAGGATTTTTGTACATATGTTTTGGCAGTGCTGTGATTATGTCAAAGCAGCAACTTATATTAAAAAGTGTTTTATTGTCCGTCTGGATGCTGCCCGCTTCCATGGAAGGACACTCAACCTAAGGGGAATGATTAGTCACTTGGTCTGGTCACAAACACAATGCCGAGCAAAGACAACAAGGTTCACAAGGT
>NW_006801632.1:0-1139 GCF_000485575.1 Poecilia formosa
TCGGCTCCTGGCTTCCTGAACCAGGGGCCACAGCTCAGCCCGGGCCCCTGTCCTCCTTAGGAACGGCCTCCTGGAAGCTAATGTGCATTTCTTTACAAACTTTAGCATCATTGGATTTCCTCCAGACGTCATCGCGTCTTATTTTTGACACAAATGGAACCCCATAACACTTTAGGTTAACTAATGCTAAGTGGATTTGAAGTAAACTCATAATTAGTCTGACTTAAACTTTGCTCAAGTAACATTTAACATACTTAGTATATTTATTTTCACCAGGGAAGTTGAAAAGATTAAAATCATGAAATGCTCCTCACTGAATCCTGTTGGGAGATTTTGATCTGGATGTTGTTGGTGTGATCAGCATCCAGACTCAGAGAAAACAGCCACACTTCCTCTGTCTTCTCTCTCAGCGGCTCCGTTTCTTTAAGAACGGTTCAGCTGGAGTTCATCTGCTGAACAGTTCATCTGCTGAACAGTTCATCTGATGAACAGTTCATCTGAACAGTTCATCAGATGACCAGTTCATCTGATGAACAGATCATCTGATGAACAGTTCGTCTAAACAGATCATCTAATGAACAGTTCATCTTCTGACCAGTTCATCTGATGAACAGTGCATCTGATGAACAGTTCGTCTAAACAGTTCATCTAATGAACAGTTCATCTGACCAGTTCATCTGATAAACAGTTCAACCAATGAACAGTTCATCTGAACAGTTCATCTGATGACCAGTTCATCTGATGAACAGATCATCTGATGAACAGTTCGTCTAAACAGTTCATCTAATGAACAGTTCATCTTCTGACCAGTTCATCTGATGAACAGTGCATCTGATGAACAGTTCACCTAATGAACAGTTCATCTAATGAACAGTTCATCTAATGAACAGTTCATCTGCTGCAGCTCAACAATGAGCTGAATCTCTTCATGGATCAGAACCGCCTCATCAAACTCAGAGGTTCTCCCAGTTCAGTTCATCACTGAATGATTCGTGTGGTTCTGAAGTCCTGGTCAGATTCTGTTTCCATGGAAACCTTCAGGTCGTTTTCTCTGGTCTGGTCTCTTTGCTCCTTTAGATTCTGAAACATCAGCAGCACCAAGCTGAGTTTTCCTCCTGTGCAGCTTGTGCTCCATCAGG
>NW_006801632.1:1888-5444 GCF_000485575.1 Poecilia formosa
AACTGTCTGACGCCTCGTTGTCCTGCTGCCTCCTGGTTTCTACAACACGTTACAAACGACGGTGGCGTCGGCGGTGGGAGTTCGCCTGAGAATCGGTGGATCATCAGATCGGTTTTGGTCGACCCGCCTCGTCGTTTGGGTCGGTCAGACACTTCACCTCCTTCCTGCTGGTGTTGGTCAGAAGGGCCGATGTGTGAATGTGTCCTTTGATATATAAACGACATTATAAATAAAATTCATTATTAAAAAATAAACCAAAATATCAGCATTCTTTTCTCTAAAATGATTTTTTCAGTCTAGTTTTTACATCGTAGATATAAATCAGTGAAATTAGTTTTTTGTCTGATTAGTGATTTTAGGATAATTAACTGTTGGCAATATTACAGAATTTTTCGATTAATTTTACAACTTCTAATATTTTCACAATAAATTTATATTTAATAACTGTAAAAATTCTGTGAAATTCATGTTTCTTGAGTTTTGGTAATTCCATGTATTTTCTACTGTATTATAATGTTTTGGATGTTACAGTCTGTAACTAAAGGTATTTCTTAAATTCCTTTAAATTGTACAGATATTTTTTACAGTGCACATCAGCAGGTGAGCTCCTCCTCCTCACCTGAATCAAGCTGATCCAAGTCCACCTAGCTGCAGCAAACAAAAAGGGGCGGGGACGGACCACTGTCAGCCTCATATCTTATTTGGAAATGGGGCCATTGCAATCCTGAAGTGAAGGGGACGCTATTTCCTGTATTATCCGCGGTCTCCAGTTTTTATTTTCTTTTGAAATCTGTGATATATCTTCACCTATACTCCATACTGTGCTCCAGCCCAGCGCACTGGAGCATTGAGCCTTGCCATCCACATGGCGCCGCTGCCGCGGTAGAACCATTACATTAGCAAAACGAAACATGGAGATGGAGAGGATTATTAAGGTAGTGCAGTGCACCACAGATAAGGAAAAATAACGCAGAAAACAGTCGAAGTACTCAAAATCCCTCTTATTTTTATTTTTGTCGCTCAATCAGCGACGCTAAAATGTAGACCCGTTACCATAACAACTGACATCGGTTCAGTTAAGTGTACCATGATTCGACAACAAAAGACATGCAAACATTTTCCATACTAAGAACAGAACACTGAATCCTTTACTCCAACAGCTACAGCTAGTCTAAGTCACTGACTCAGTAGCAATGAGGAAAAAAAGCAACGCGAACACTTTGCAAGCTAGTGGCTTTTCACTAGCTTATCGAGCTATCAAAACTGCCTCGTTACTTTCTCCCAAGCACACAACTTACAAATTTGATCAGTAACAACTGTTTTTTGTGAACTACTTTGATAAACGATGATGTACTGATCTGTACTAGAACTAAGCCCCGGTGCTAATAACGATAGCTAGCAAAGTGAAAACCAAAGAACATGCAGACGGTTTACAAATGACTTCTCATACAGAATGATATTTTTGTGGAAACATTCCCAACTACAAAAAATAATATTTAGATCACTTACCTAATCGGTGGGCCTCCAAAGACTTGTCTTGTGGTCTTGTGGCTGAATAGTCAGAAGAAACTGCGCGGCAATCGCGATATCTTTAAAATTATCTTTTGACTTCTTATTGGTTAAGATTCAAAAGCCCGCTCTTATTATTGTCCAATCATATTTAATTCTTGTCTTTGTTATATTGCATCATTTCCGGTAATGATAAAACATAATTACAATGGTTTTAGTAATCTAATTTAATCAGGTTAAATCAACATATGAAAAATGTGTAGTTTCATTATTGTTGGTTATTAAGTAAATGGTTCTTTATTCAATTGTGTAAATACAAGAAAGATGACTGAATTGTGTAGTATTAACTTATTTTGTTTGTGCAAATTCAAAAACCCCTCAATTCTCATTTTTTCAGTGTATATACATGTAACCGGGTTCTGCTTCACTCCACTGTACCAGGCCAGCCCAAGTAACCCCTCGACTCTGCGTTGTGTAGTTTTAAAGAAGACAAGGAGTTTCTGGGTGATCTGCAGTTTATTTCCTGAATGAGAACATATCGGGTTGGAATCAGTGCAACGGCTCAGCTTCAATCAGCACACTCTTGTGCAGCTTTCACAGACTGGCACTGAGTGTAGTAAAAATCATGTTTTAAAGATCATACAATGAAGGATACAATAATAAATGATGTACCTGAATGAGAACATATCGGGTTGGAATCAGTGCAACGGCTCAGCTTCAATCAGCACACTACAACAGAGCGAGCGTTATGTTAGCTTTTTTTTAACTTAGCACATGAAGTGTTTTATAATGAAATGAAAGTGCAAAAATTAGTGCCAGGCACGAATCTAGTAAATATTAATTGCACTCTATTTATCTAAGTTAATAAAAATTATGTTTTATCGATTGCTAACATCTTTCTACTCGGTGTGCTGAAGAATGAAACTCACCTCTTGTGCAGCTTTCACAGACTGGCACTGAGTGCAGGAGCCAGCAGTATATAACCAACCACACAGAGAGGGGGGCGCTATTTCCCCATTGCACTGATACATAAAGCAAGTGGGATTCTACAACCTAAACACTGTTACATTCCCCCCTGCTGAATTCCACTTGCACCCCGAAACAAACAAATATCACAAACAAAAGCAACACCCCCACAAAAAAAAACAAGTCAGATACACCACAGCAACTAGAAGAGAAAAAGAGAACCAAAACACACTGAACATTCTAGAAAATTTCCAACAGCATATACAGAGCCATTGAGATGTGATGAATCTGCTCAGCAAATTCCAGGCGGTACAGTTACAAAGAAAATCCAGTCAGATGACTATTCTCAAAAGAATCAGTATAAGAAGAAGTTGGCCAGACCCCTTCATCACACATGTGGGAATCATTAAAAAAAAAATCAAAATATGCCCATTACATATTTCAACCTGTTATAACCATACGCCATCCTGATACAGACAAATGAAAACAAGAGCACCTTGTTTGTTCCGAGACACAGTTTTCTATTACAAATACAATAAAACAAACCCTGTCTCCACTAGAATCAAACCTTTTCTATTTTCTGGTGCATCATCTCTATCAATCTAGAAACAGGCTTAAGTAACCTTCCCACCCTTGATCTATTGTGGTTCCCCACCGTCCTGTCAACAACAGTGCGATCCCCAGAGGGCACAACATTTTCAGGTGAGACATGAACCTTAACCAAAGGTAAACAGTTTGGGTCATGCCCAGTAGTGGTTGCTGCCCCCAAAGCAGAAGAGCATGTAGCTGGATCCATGGACATGACCAGGTCGGAGTGTTGCACATCACTGGTCGAATTCTTTTGTACATCAGAGTCAACAGCGGGAGCGCAGCCAGAGGCCAGTCGATGGTCCACAACAGCGCCTTCTGGTTCAATATCCTCAGTCATCAGGAACTCATTGGGCACTTCAGATGGCAAGTCAGAAACCCAAGCTCTTGTCCTGTACTCAGCAGATGCCACAGACATTTCGCCCACAGTCTCTCCGTCGCCATCCCCCATCAGCGAGCCAGATTCAGAAGACAAATCCACTTCTTCCTGCAG
>NW_006801633.1:0-1418 GCF_000485575.1 Poecilia formosa
CAAAGAAACCAGGACGGTTTTTACCGCGACCGAACAGAAATGAGCAAAGACTTCCTGAGGACCGGAGACGTCAGCCTGACCCTGAGGAACCCCAGAGACGGAGACGGTGGACGCTACGTCTGCACCGTCCACAGAGACCAGGACGTTCTGAGACACACTGTGGTTCTGAAACATGTAAAGAAAGGTCAGAGCATCAGGTCAGAGCTGCTGATAAAGGTCAAAGGTCAGAGTGAGGTCAATGTTTCTCTGTTTTTCCACAGAACCGTTTCCATCCTGGGCCACAGCTCTGCTGGTTCTGCTGGTTCTGGTTCTCATCGTCTGTGCGGGTCTTTTATATCATTTTGAAGGTTATTTCCTGCCAGGTGAGTCTCTGAATGTTCCTGACCCAGAATGCTGTTAGTGATCATGTGACCTGTCCAGGGGGTCAGAGGTCAACGGTTCCTCTAGTCATCAGTTCAGATCAAATGCAGCGAAGTTATAAACCAGAACCAGCAGCGTCTCTCTGCTCTCTGGACCTTTAACCAGAACCAGAACCAGCAGCGTCTCTCTGCTCTCTGGACCTTTTCATCGATCAGCTAGCCAATAGGAGCCAGCGTCGATCAGATAGCCAATCAGTCCCAGCAATAAGCTAGCCAAACAGAACCAGCATTAATCAGCTAGCAAATCAGCCACCATGAATCAGCTAGCCAATCAGAGAGAGCATTAATTGGCTAGCTAATCAGAACCAGCATGAATCGGATAGCCAGTCAGAGCCAGCATGAATCGGATAGCCAATCAGAGCCAGCATTAATCAGACAGCCAATCAGAGCTAGAATTAATCAGCTAGCAAATCAGAGCCAGCATTAATTGGCTAGCTAATCAGAACCAGCATGAATCGGATAGCCCAGGGGTGTCAAACTCCAGTCCTCAAGGGCCGCTGTCCTGCAACTTCTAGATGTGCCTCTGCTGCACCACACCTGAAAAGAATAATTAGGTCATTAGCAAGGCTCAGGAGAACTGATCTACACAGGGAGGAGGTAATTAAGCCATTTCATTCCACTGTTTTTTACCTGTGGCACATCTAAACACTGCAGGACAGCGGCCCTTGAGGACTGGAGTTTGACACCCCTGGGATAGCCAATCAGAGCCAGCATGAATCGGATAGCCAATCAGAGCCAGCATTAATTAGCTAGCCAATCAGAGCCAGCATTAATCAGCTACTCAATCAGATCCAACATTAATCAGCTAGCCAATCAGAGGGAGCCTTAATCAGCTAGCCAGTCAGAAAAAAGAATTGGTTAGCCAATCAGAGCAAGCATTAATCAGCTAGCCAATCAGAGTCAGCCTTAATCAGCTAGCCAGTCAGAAAAAAGAATTGGTTAGCCAATCAGAGCAAGCATTAATCAGCTAGCCAATCAGAGTCAACATTAATCAGCTAG
>NW_006801633.1:1564-4828 GCF_000485575.1 Poecilia formosa
AATCAGCTAGCCAATCAGAACCAGCATTAATCAGCTAGCCAATTAGAGCGAACATTAATCAGCTAGCCAATCAGAACCAGCATTAATCAGCTAGCCAATTAGAGCGAGCATTTATCAGCTAGCTAATCAGAGCCAACATTAATCAGATAGCCAATCAGAGCCATCGTTAATCAGCTAGCTAATCAGAAAAAGCATTAATCAGTGAGTCAATCAGAGCTAGCATTAATCAGCTAGCCAATCAGAGGGAGCATGAATCAGCTAGCCAATCAGAGCGAGCATGAATCAGATAGCAAATCAGAGCCAGCATGAATCAGCTAGCCCATCAGAGCGAGCATGAATCAGACAGCCAATCAGAGCTAGAATTAATCAGCTAGCAAATCAGAGCCAGCATTACTTGGCTAGCTAATCAGAACCAGCATGAATCGCATAGCCAATCAGAGCCAGCATAAATTGGATAGCCGATCAGAGCCAGCATTAATTAGCTAGCCAATCAGAGCCAGCATTAATCAGCTACTCAATCAGATCCAACATTAATCAGCTAGCCAATCAGAGCTAGGTTTAATCAGCTAGCCAATCAGAGGGAGCCTTAATCAGCTAGCCAGTCAGAAAAAAGAATCGGTTAGCCAATCAGAGCGAGCATTAATCAGCTAGCCAATCAGAGTGAACATTAATCAGCTAGCTCATCAGAACCAGTATTAATCAGCTAGCCAATCAGAGCAGGAATTAATCAGCTAGCCAATCAGAGCCATCATTAATCAGATAGCTAATCAGAAAAAGCATTAATCAGTGAGCCAATCAGAGCTAGCATTAATCAGCTAGCCAAAAAGAAAAACAGCATTCATCATAACCAGCATTAAAAAGCTAGCAAAATTGAACCAGCATGAATCAGCTATTCAATCAGAGCTAGCATTAATCAGCTAGCATTCATAAAAAGCATTAATCCGTTAGCCAATCAGAGCGAGCATTAATCAGCTAGCCAGTCAGAGCGAGCATTAATCAGCTAGGTAAACAGAGCAAAGATTAATCAGCTAGCCAATCAGTGCCAGCAATAAGCTAGCCAAACAGAACCAGCCTTAATCAACTAGCCAATCAAAGCCAGCCTGAATCAGCTAGCCAATCAGAGCCAGTGTTAATCAACTAGCTAATCAGTGCCAGCAATAAGCTAGACAATCAGAACCAGCATTAATCAGCTAGCCAATTAGAGCGAGCATTTATCAGCTAGCTAATCAGAGCTGACATTAATCAGCTAGCTAATCAGAAAAAGCATTAATCAGTAAGTCAATCAGAGCTAGCATTAATCAGCTAGCCAATCAGAGCCACCATGAATCAGCTAGCCCATCAGTGCGAGCATGAATCAGATAGCTAATCAGAGCCAGCTTGAATCCGCGAGCCAATCTGAGCCTGCAATACGCTAGCCAAACAGAACCCGCATTAATCAGCTAGCCAATCTGAGGTAGAATTAATCAGCTAACCAATCAGAGCCATCGTTAATCAGCTAGCTGATCAGTGCCAGCAATAAGCTAGCCAATCAGAACCAGCATTAATCAGCTAGCCAATCAGAGGTAGTATTAATCAGCTAGCCAATCAGAGCCATCGTTAATCAGTTAGCTAATCAGAGCCATTGTTAATCAGCTAGCTAATCAGAAAAAGCATTAATCAGTGAGTCAATCAGAGCTAGCATTAATCAGCTGGCCAATCAGAAAAAAAGCATTTATCATAGCCAGCATTAAAAGGCTAGCCAAACGGAACCAGCATTAATCAGCTAGCCAATCAGAAAAAAGTATTATCAGCTAGCCAATCATAGCGAACATTAGTCAGCTAGCTCATCAAAAAAGCATTAATCAGCTAGCTAATCTGAGCCTGCAATAAGCAAGCCAAACAGAACCAGCATTAACCAGCTAGCCAATCTGAGGTAGAATTAATCAGCTAGCAAATCAGAGCTAGATTTAATCAGCTTGCCAATCAGAGCTAGATTTAATCAGCTAGCCAATCAGAACCAGCATTAATCAGCTAGCCAATGAGAACCAGCATTAATCAGCTAGCCAATCAGAGCGAGCATTAATCAGCTAGCTCATGAGAAAAAGCATTAATCAGGTAGCCAATCAGTGCCAGCAATTAGCTAGTCAAGCAGAACCAGCATTAATTAGCTAGCCAATCAGAAAAAATAATTAATCATTTAGCCAATCAGAGCGAGCATTAATCAGCTAGCTCATGAGGAAAAGCATTAATCAGCTTGCCAATCAGTGCCAGCAATAAGCTAGCCAAACAGAACCTGCATTAATCAGCTAGCCAATCAGAAAAAATAATTAATCAGTTAGCCAATCAGAGTGAGCATTAATCAGCTAGCCAATAAGAGGTAGAATTAATCAACTGGCCAGTCACAGCTAGCATTAATCAACTAGCCAATCAGTGCCAGCAATAAGCTAGCCAAACAGAAACAGCATTAATCAGCTAGCCAATCAGAGGTAGAATTAATCAGCTAGCCAATCAGAGCCATCGTTAATCAGCTAGCTAATCAGTGCCAGCAATGAGCTAGCCAATCAGAACCAGCATTAATCAGCTAGCCAATTAGAGCGAGCATTAATCAGATAGCCAATCAGAGCCATCGTTAATCAGCTAGCTAATCAGAAAAAGCATTTATCAGCCAGCCAATCAGAGGTAAAATTAATCAGCTGGCCAATCAGTGCAAGCAATAATCTAGCAAAAAAGAGTGCCATCGTTAATCAGCTAGCTAATCAGTGCCAGCAATAAGCTAGCCAATCAGAACCAGCATTAATCAGCTAGCTCATCGGAAAAAGCATTAATCAGTGAGTCAATCAGAGCTAGCATTAATCAGCTTGCCAATCAGTTCCAGCTATAAGCTATCAAATAGAACCAGCATTAATCAGCTAGCCAATCAGAAAAAAAGCATTTAAGCTTAGCTATATTTGGAAAATAAAAAAACTTCTCATTTCTCCAGCCTTATATTTCAGTTACTAATAAAGTTACAGTAAAAGAAACTAAACATAATATAATTCACCATTTTATAGTAAAACTCAGCTTCTTCTGGGCAAAATGAGCAAACAGAAAATGTCTAAAGTAACAAAATATACATATTAATCTTATTAAACACAAATAGACTGTATCTTACTCTGATGGACATAAAAACACATAAACTACCTACAAACAACTTCTGCTGATCTGATTCCTGAACATTATTTCACATCTGAACTTTTCTCACAAAATGGCTGCGCCCCCTAGTGGCGAAGCTAGAAACTACAGTTC
>NW_006801634.1:0-1615 GCF_000485575.1 Poecilia formosa
GATATGACTATAGAGAAAACCTTAACTTCAGAACTTTGAAGGCTCGTACAACAATGAAAACATTGTGCATTTCTGGTGTTGGTGTGAGGATCTGGAATAAACTTTCTAAAGAGCTGAAGCAAAGTCCAAGTATGAGACATTTTAAGAAAGGTCTCAAGACAGCTATTATTCAAAGTTATAAGGAAGAACAAGGGGGATAATCCTGGTTGGAAATTAAAACTTTAAGTATGATGTCATCAAGTAGGTGGCATGTCGGCGCAGGTGTGGGTAAATATATAAAGGTATGTAAATAGCTGTGTATTTTGTCTATAAGCAGATGGGAGTGTATATGGGTGTATGTATATGTACATATGTTTGTATATGTAAATATGTATATATGTATGTGAACAGATGTGTATGTGTGTGTATGCACTATTTTCATCTAGCCGAGGAAATTTTATTACACTTATTATTTCCTTTGTCAGAAAGGATACTGGATATTGAAAATACTGTGACAAATTACAGCTGGAAAAGGGGTATGATTACATAAGTTATACTTCATCATACTCCTTTTCAGACTCATAATCACCGATGTGATGTGTTTTTTTTTATTTTTTTTTTTATTGTTTTTTTTTGGTGTTGTTTACACTGTCGGTGAAAGGTTTGTCTGAAATAAACTAAACTAAACTAAAAAAAAAAAAAAAACTAATTAAATCAGACTGTTACCAGCTGGTTCGTCTTGTTACTCCACGCCACTGCTCCTCGTCTCTTCTTCCTGGTTTCCTTATGGTCTCTTTCCGTCTGTGGTTTAGATTCATTTTTGTTCCTTGGGCTTTGTTGTTTTATTTTAAGTTTGATTTTTTTTTTTATCTACCACAGAACTTTTATGTCTCCTGGCTGCTGCATTTGGTCCACACATCCACCACACATCATGAAAGATGGTGGTACTGCACTGGACTTTACAGCCACTGTGTCCATCATGGTCAGTTTGGAGTGAACATATGTAATGTAAAGCCCAACTTTGTTACAAAATAAAATGGCAACAATAGACTTTTTAAAATTAAATCTTCAAGTTATAAACCCTAAGTGCTGCTGTTCAGCCCAATTATCCAGCCTTCCATTTGTGTGCACAAATGCAGCAAAATAATCAAGAAAAACTTTAAAAGCAAAGAAATGTGGGTGGTAAAAGAGGTCTGTGATTTTAAAATTAAATTAAAATGAGGTAGATAATTTTTATTTATCATGCGATTAATTGATTTATTGTGACAGACCTAGTCGCCCGTCTTAAATGTTATGGTTACGTCAGCGTGCAGCCTTGTGCGTGAGAGCAGATAAAGCAGATAGAGAAAAGATAAAGAGTCCTTTTGTCCACAACAGAGTGTTCCTTATGAATCTCTTGTAACATTTCTGGTATATAAAATTACAAGATTCATAGTTTCTTTTATGAAGGACATTTAGTTCTATTAGTATTTTTGTTTTTCACAATGTAGCATCAGGGCTTCTTTTCTATTTTTTGTATTTATCTTTAACCTGTGGGACCCTGAAAGCAGCTGATGGGTACCAGCGTCCAAACAGCAGGCGGTTTGGGTGGTTGCTGAGGCAAAGACTCTGGTGTGAGAGGAGTTCGGAGCTTCCG
>NW_006801634.1:2615-5618 GCF_000485575.1 Poecilia formosa
ATTTGTTTTTTCAAAATAAATGGAACAAACCCTTTTCTGTTTGTATAGAGTCATTTTCACAGCTCATCAATGAACAAAATGTTTCTACTTTCGTGAGCAAAAAAAGATGCACATTCTTGTATATTGGAAACCAAACAGTTTTTCCCCCCAAAAAAACTTCAACCTGAAAACAAGGCGTGGTTCTTTCTTCAGAAAATCAATTATAAATAATCAAGTTTTCATTTGAGCAAAACTCTCTGCAAACTTATGCACTGCAAAGCCAGAAAATTTAGCAATTATTTTTTAGTCTAATTTCTAGTGCAAATCTCTCAGTTCACTTGAGATAAGGCAAAAATAACTTACAAGTGACTTTGCAGCCAAATAGAGGAGCGGTTTGTTTTAAGTTAATTCCTTGAAAAAGTTCTTGTTTCATTGGCTGATCATTTAAGAGGGGAAATGTTTGGATATTAGTGAAATGATCTGTCAATGGAACAAGAACATTTTTCAAGTTTCTTTATCAGTCAATCAATCCTTAGAACGGTGAGATGTTAAATTTAGTTTAACATCTCACTGTTAAAGTGACAGGATTTAATGTGAGATGACAGCACAGATCAGTCCTCTGATTGGACAGATTGGTGTCTGTCCTGTGATTGGTGGCTTTCTCTCCAGCAGGAAGTTGGGAACAGAGTTTGAAAGCTGCTGCAGGACTGCAGAAATTCACAGGAAGCTGGACCAGCAATGGCTCTGCTGAAGGTTCTGCTGCTGCTGGGGCTGTGTGAGTCTGACACACTGGGGAAACTGGGGACACTGGAGCCACTTCCTCTGGCTCCAGGGAGGCTGCTGCTCTCTGTGACTCTCAAACTTCCCTCTGATTCTGTTTCAGACTGAAACTTCTTTGCATATGAACTGTGATGCTTTTTAATCTTTAACTGTTTATCCTTTTTATGTTCCAGCAGCCCTGTTTGTACATGGTTTCCGAGTAAAAACCTCCTTTTTCTTCTCCAGGTGTTTCAGTGAACTCAGCTGTTTCTCTGCAGAAGAGAATCATTGGAGGTCATGACTGTGCTGACACGGAGCGGCATTATTATGTTCGGCTGGTGAAGTGCATCCATGTCAACGATGCACTTTAAAACTTTAGGAGCTTCTATATAGATCTTATATAAATATCTACAAACCTCCTATGAGTACCAAAAATGGTACTCATAGGAGGTTTTGTGGAGGATCTCTGATCCACCCTATGTGGATCAGAGATCAATCCTGTGCTGTATACTGACAATGGCCAGAAGAATGACATCATGTTGCTGAAGCTTCCAACGCCAGTAACAGGTGTCCCACTTGTTCCACTACCAAACTGCAGTAATCGCCCTAAAGTGTAATTCTTTCTCTGATCATAAACATGACTTCAGGTTTTCTGTCTCCAGTCCTGCTGCCTCTGCTTCAGCACACCTGAGTCAGGTAATCAGGCCACCAGCAGAACCAGAACCAGTTTATCTCAGGTGTGTTGGACCAGAGACACATGTAAAGGACACAGGACACTGAGGACAGGAGGAGGACACTCCTGTGTCAGTGGATGAAGTCCTTCATGGATTTATTTTCTGTTCTTTCATTGTTCTTCATAATAAATTTTCTACATTTTCTTGTATTTTTACATTTTATTCTAATTTTGTTTTAGAGGTGATACTGTTCAGCTGGCAGGAGAGGGAGGAACGACAACCGGCCCCAATAATTGACGAAGTGAGAGAAATATTAAAGTTATGAGAATAAAATCTTTGTTTCTGTCTCTACAGAGAAGGTTGAGTGAAGAACATGTTTATGATTCTCATGTTACTCTCCAGTACCAAATGCTGCTGCTGCAACTCGTCTTCAGTGTGTCAACATGACAGCTGATTATGTTTCCGTCTTTGAGCCGACATGTGGTCATGTATTCTGTACTGCAGAACCAAACAAGGATATATGTCTTGTAAGTTTGTTTCTTCAATATCTGCCTACAGTGATTAGAAGATTTTTCTGTTTTAAAACATAAACGTATTGATATAAATTTTTCTACAGGGCGACTCTGGTTCAGCAGCAGTGTTCAACGGCATGATTTATGGTGTGATGGTTGAATGAGGACCAGACTATGCATGCGAGAGACCAGTTTACATCATGGATGAGTGTAAATGCATAGAGTGGATAAAAATAACAACTGGGTTTAAATAAAACACCAACTATCATGAAATGTAATTCTCATCAAATTTCCTCTCAGATATAATTTTATAGTTGTATCTTGATCAGTTTGTTCCACTCTTAATTAGTTATCCTATTAATTAGGATAAATTAATACTTTTGTTTTTTCTCAACTAACCTTAATCTCCCTAATGGATATATAAAGATATAGAGTTGTAAGGCTGAGATAAAGAAAACTCAGTAACTAATGATTGTTGCACAATAACCAGTCCCACCCTGTTCCCTTACAAATCAGGACTGACTACTGACCAGGTCTCCATCTGACGGGTCCGGAAAGTATCAAGTCTTACTCTGACTAGAATTACTGGAACTATTCAACCTAGTGTCGAGAGAGATTCATCTATTCTAGCCAATTCACTTCCTACGTCCAGATGTTACAACCTTTTTCAGCCACTGGAGCAATCAGCTGAGTAGTCCTGCAGCTGCATAACCCCAAACACCAACGGTAGCTCTCTCTCTGTTTAACAACAAGAACTTGTTATTGGGCTAGAGTAGTTTTAGTAGCTAGACTTAAACTCCAAGGTTGCTATTTTTAATCATTTGTAAGGTAACCGTTAAATACCTCCAAATCTCTAGAACAATGCACCATTACTTTTTACAATAATTAAAAGAACTCAAATGACAATTGATAGATGACAAGATCAATTTTAATGTTCATAAGTTATCTTAGAATAAAGGACGTTGCCTTCTGGTTCTGTCAGCTTACCATCGGGTCTTTGTCCATCAGCACTCAAAAAAATGAACTTAGGGGGTTATTAGATTAATAAAAGAATATCATGTACTTTTAACACAATAATT
>NW_006801635.1:0-4615 GCF_000485575.1 Poecilia formosa
AGAGGTTGGTTTTGTGGGGGCACAGCAACTTAATGTAAACCAATCATTAAGTTACAGATTCCCTGTGCCACAAACTACAACAACCATAACCTGATCAGTTTATGGAGTAATACAACCAGGGATAGAAAATGCTACCATGTAATTTCTTCAACAGACAAGTCGGGGACAACAAATAACTTGAGTTGGGTAAGTCACTGCAAATGCCATGGCAAAGATGGCAGAAATCACCCAACTTCCTCAAAAGGAGCCAAAGAATTAACTTTAAGGTAAATGCTGTTTTCAGTTACAAGCAGAATAGAGCTGAAAAGGCAATTTGAGGTCTGTACAAAAGCAGATGCATACACTAAAAACAAGAACAAAAAACATTTAATTTGTTGGTTTATTTTTATTTTGATGCCTGGCCAACCAGTCCTAAATGCTTGCAAAACAAAAACATATTGCACTACCACAGCTTCTATGCTTTCATGTTTAAGCATGGATCATGAAAAATGTGCATCATGGTTGGAGTGATTTTCATTCATCTGTTAAGGAACATCGTCACAAAGGCAAGCGTTTCACTTTTCATGCTGTTTCCACATTGTTTGAGAAGGGTTTAATGCCATTGACAAGATGTGCACTACTCGGGGAGAAAAAAAGCAGTTTAACTACCAATTTCGTGTAAATGCAGACCAAAAATGGCTGTGTAAATTATTTAATTTCCAAGAAATTGGCACGTCTAGACAGGAACCCCAGTGCATGAGTTGAGTAATGTGTTATTAAGCAATTACCAGATCCTCCGACAGTCAGTTCACCAAACACAGCGGAGACCCTGTGTGTTATAAAGTGTATACCTGCACTTAAAGAAATGCTGTACTCAAATGTGTAATTTGATTTACAAGTAGCTGGCTGGTCAAATGAACACCAGAGTATGAGTTTGGGTACAATCACAGAA
Source organism: Poecilia formosa (assembly GCF_000485575.1). Taxonomy (NCBI): domain Eukaryota; kingdom Metazoa; phylum Chordata; class Actinopteri; order Cyprinodontiformes; family Poeciliidae; genus Poecilia; species Poecilia formosa. Next base: position 932 of record NW_006801635.1, read on the forward strand.
GATGCATTGCAGATGCATTGGACAGCATTACCGGCATTTATAGGTTTGATGGAGGTTTTAATTTTGTTACTGGATGACAACTATGTATGTAATCAACGATGCGCTGCCTTGAGAGTATGCCTTGAATACAGAGCAGTTCTTGTTACAATATTCTGGAACTGAACTTGCTTTCAATGAGAAAAAAGTAATCAAACTAGCCAGGTAAAGGCTGCAGTGTGCCATCCCAATCACACAGGTTTGATCACTTCCTCTCTTATTCTCCATGCAGTACTCCCTTCTTCCCGTATGAGTGAATTTGCAGATTCTACTTGAGAAATACCGACTTTGACAGGCATGAATTGGGCAGATGGTAGCTATTACAGTTCAGTGATGTCTCTGCGCGATAAAAAGATCACACACACTGGGGTGGATCAAACACCGTGAGGAGCCTGTGATTAAAATTAGGTGGTAATTATTCAGATGAGACCATAAGCGACACAATTATTCTGAAAGGTAAAGCAAAAAGAGTCAGCAGAAAAATGTTTGTCAGATCATAAAATAGAGACGATTCTGCTCGGTTTTTAGGAAGCGTCAACCATCTTTGCCAAGAACAAATTATTATGACAGTTTAAAAAATAAGGTTTGAGAAGCTTTTTCTCTTTAAACAGTCAACCCCCCACCAACCTCCTCGTTTCCCTAGCCGTCTCCCTGCCAGAGGCCTTGTTAAATTGGCACAGATTCTCCCCAGCTCCAAAACAAAATCACTGCCTAAGTGTTTCCACTCTGCTACCCCTATCATGCCCTTACAGTAGCGCGGCCTGCAGAGCGGGGACGGCACAAGAAAAGCAAGCTTTCGCCAGATGTGTGCCGCTACAGCGGACCGAGACTCATCCTGAGTTTTAGGATGACTTGCATCCCAGGAATATCACTCGTTTTTCCCATTAAATGATACCAGAGGAAGCGTTAGGCCTAATTAAGCTGAGTGGTCATATAATATTAGTCAGACAGCGTGCTAAATTCTTGTTCTGCTCCTCACGGACAGACCGCTCTTTGTTTGCAAAGCATTAGCCGAGCGGATGCGAGGAGGCATTCTGCTACAGAAAGCCGGTATGACTCCGTCTTCCTGCTTGGTCTCAGAGGTGTTGAAAACTTCCCAAAGCACATTCCACTCACGGACAGACACAAGGAATAACAGTTCAGCAAGAGCTGAGGAATTCACAGAGTTGCTCTTGGAGGAGGAAGTCCTTGCTTCTGCTTACCCCTTTATGCACCAATCCAAAGGAAGAATGAAGTGCTCAGGATTTGCTTCAAAATCACTAACCCAACCTTCTGATCTAGAACGCTTTCATCAAAATAAGCTTGGAATTTTGGGAAACCCACAGAACGCTTGGCCAGGGACAAAATAGGCCACTTGTGCAAAAAAAAAGTTGGCTGTGCGAGAGCATGAGAGTTTTTCTGGCAGGTCACCATCGTCTCCCAACTGTAAACACTTGGAAGTGTATTTTTAGTGGACACATGCCCTCAAGTTGATATCCTGAAGTCTTCGTATAGGCCACTAGTAAAACAAACACGAAACAAAATGAAGACTTCAGCAAAGTCTTGGTATGGTAGAGGGAAAAAGAGGAAAGACGACTGAAATCTGAAGACTGAGTCTGGAGAAAACGCTGCTGAAACTGTTTTTAAAAACACAATACTTTCTAAATTGTGGCCGTGACATTTGATGTGTAGATTTGGCTCTTTCACACTTTTCTGAAAGGAGACCATTACTTTTAAAAGCATTTGCTGGGGAATTACAATAAAAGCCTGACAAAAGCTGTGCAATCAAAGAGGAAGGAAAACAGAGTTTAAACCTATCTCTAAAGAAATTTGAGATAACGACAGTTTATCAGATAGTTTTGAGACGAAGATCCTTTTAGCCATGTCAGATAAAAAAAAACAGAAGCTCATCGGATAAACATGAGATGATCAAAAATCAAGCTGCCAGACACAGAAGGCGCTCCGAAGTTCTGAGGTAGAGGAACATTTCTTAAAACCATTCTGGACTATATATACTCTTGCCAGCTCCTCTGTCTGATTGATTCCCAATGAAAATCCAATTTTAGATAAAAATCTATCTGAAGCCCAACAAGCAAGCATAAACATGGAATGAAACTGTGTTAGTGCAAAAACAGAGTCAATTTTATCCCCAAACTGTGTTGCTGTGAAGCTCAAAGTTTTAGAAAACAGAGTTTTTAATACAGATCCTGAAAATAAACCAAAAGCAATGCCAAATTTAAAAACTTTGATGAGAGGGGCAGGAGTGGACCTGCTGCTACTGGAGCTGCACAAAAATAAATAATGATAATAATAATAATAATAATAATGATAATAATGGCAATAGCAACGCTATGATATTTTAACCAACACCCACTCACCCTCTGCAATTTAATACTGTATGACCAGATGAATGGGCTTTCACTGGTCGGTCAGTTCAAGCAGAAAGGGCTGAGCTTTTCACATTTTGATGTTAGAAGTATCATTTTCGCTCCAGCATCTTTTGCTACAAATGATCAAATTGTCACTGAAGGAATACTATGTTATTGCAATTTAGGCAATGAAATGTTCATTTGCTTATTTAAAAAAATGAACTAAATTATGTGTTTATTTGCATTTAGTGTATTTCTAATACTGCATAAAAGGGGATAAATCTTAAATAAAAAAATCTGCAGAATTTGAGTTTATCTGATTAATTGTAAGAATAATCAATAGAATAATTAATTACTAAAATAACTGCTAGTTCCTCCTCTACTATAAACACAGTCATAAATAGCACAAGTCATGTTACAAACTGATCCTGTTTAACTTGAACCTGCTTTCTAGTGAAATCTGTAGCACTGAAGACAAGAGGTGAGATTCCGTTTAGCAGTTTTGAGAAAGTAAGGGAGGAACCCGCAGCAATGCGAGGCTGCAAAGGAAAACATCCTCCCACGCAGAGCACTTCCAGAGTAATGTTATGCCCACTCATCTCCACAGAGTAAACTGCTGCTGGACTGACAAAGAGATAATAGCAGCTGGTATGGCACAGTCTCATTAGAGCAACACTAAAAGGGCCACAGTTGTGATCTTGATGCTTGGAGAGTTGGTGGAAAGCTGTGCACAACTTAAAACAGTAAACAAATCATGCTGCAGACACAGCTGCACCAACGAGGGCAAATAAAATCAAACTGTCATTTTAAACTTCCTGTTTATGGTAATCAATAGACAGAACTGGGTAATGTACCTGTGAAGAGTTTGGTGATGGCTTTGTTCTGCCTGCGTGCAGAGCAGATGAGCAGCAGCCAGGGAGGCAGGAACTCGTGGTGACTAGCAAGGAGCTCGGCAATCGTCCTGGGAGACCCCGGCGATGACCTCTGCTCCCCCTCACCCAGCTGGGAGCCTTCATCAATGGAGTCGACAAGCAGGAAGAGGGACTGCGGAGGTGGCTTTACGCTCAGCAGAGGCAGAAGGACACACCTGACAGAAGAGCGATGAGATGAGAAAATGTTAGTACATTTCACATTTTGACTTCCGTTTGTTCTACATGTTCATTTGCAATCGCATCCTGCCCTGCAGAAGTTTTTATATACCAGCAACATGTTCACATTTTGCTGCATTGAAACAACAAACTAATGTTTTTTTTTAGCATTTTATGTGATAGACCAGCACAAACGTCAGTATAATTGTGAC
>NW_006801636.1:0-1231 GCF_000485575.1 Poecilia formosa
AAATTACAAAATTTTGTAATTTTGCAATCAAAGCTAAGAAAAAGAAATCTCTATATAGAACATACAACTATGCATAAGTAAGATATTTTATTAGTAATTTCTTTCTGCAGGTCTATTTTGTTATAGGAAAGTATTGCAATATTCAAACCCGCAGTTGAGCAAGATATGTAAATCAGAGCTAGACCACCAGACATATTTTGTCTTTACAGAATTACACTATTAAAAATATAAACAAGGGCACAATGCTACCTTTTAGTGTACTGTAATCTATAAAAAAGAGCTGCCTGTTTCCTACTGCAGTGGAGATGAAGATGGTCCATTCAGGAAAGCAGAACTGCATCAAACTTTAACATGGAACTGCAGAAAGAAGGAAAAAAAAGCAAAATTTGAATTGTTAATGCATATCACCATGAGAAAAGCCTACTGAGTTTTGCTTAAAATCACTTTTTTTTATTAAAATCACACATTTTTGTCTCATGAAGTGAAAAAATTATTTGCCAAACAAACTTACTTGCACATGTCAGAAATCTTTTCTTGCTAAGTTTTGGTTTGTGACTCAAAGTTTTGCTTGTGATTCTCACTTGACATCGGGGGCAGGGCCTAAAATCACAACAAAAGATTTCTGATGTGTGCAAATAAAAGTTTATGTTTGGCAAATAACTTTGTAAGTTCACAAGACAAAAATTAGTTATTTATTTAAAAATAAGTTTTTTAAACAAGAGGTTTTGTTTTTTAAAAATAAATCATTACAATTCCAAAGGTTTTATTAACAATTTTATTTTACTTAACTGAAGTCACTTTTTTTTATTGAATAATTGGGGAAAAAAATAACTTCATACTCTGCAAACCAGACCCTAAACTTAAAGTCTGGATTGAGTTTTTTCCCCTTCATTAATGACACACTTTTATTACACACATTATATATATCTTGGTAAATCAGGTTGAGCTATTTTTAATTCTAAATGAATATCCTTGTTGGACTTTTATTTAAGTGCTATTTTCATTCAAGATACATTTACCTAACGCTGGAATAAATTTAATGTACATTATGCAGCAAAGGAAATTAGAAGACATTTATCCACTATGGAGATGATCAGTTTTGGACAGACGATGTGCCTCGTATTGCATAAGCGATACTGAAGAATGACTGATATCATTAACGATACAGGGAAGAAGCTTTTTAGTTATCTAGCTTTGCTAGCAAAGTCGTTAGCTAGCAGCTAGCTAATAG
>NW_006801636.1:2231-5605 GCF_000485575.1 Poecilia formosa
AGCTCCAGTTAGCCGCCTTATCTCGCTGTGCGAGAGGCAACTGCCTCATGCATCACGGGCAAAAGGTCAAAGGTAACAAGGTGACCGGAGGGCTTATTATGTTGTACAAAAAATACCCAACAAAAAAACAAAACAAATAATTACAAATAATTTTTGTACATGTTATTATGTGTCAGAATAGGGCTTAGGAAATAATACCAAAAAAAAAAATAAAAAAATTGACCAAAAGGGCAATTGGGGGCAAGGAGCAAAAAGGGCAGGTGCTCAAGCACCCTCAGCCCCCCCCTCTGCACGTGCCTGCCTTCAGTATTAAAGGCAAAATTAGAGCAATGGGTGAAAATGAATCAGACCTGGAACTTTCTCCTGAGTTATAACAACATCAGGGCCAGCATCAGCTGAATCTGCTGTGTGCTGACACCGTTTGGACCTGCAGTCATGTTCTGGTTCAGTCTTTCCAGTCTTTCTGTGTGACTGTCTGCTGGAGGCGGTCTGGACACAGCAGAAAGAACTTCAGTTGTTTCTTGACAAAAGGAGATGTTGGTGCAGCTGTGTTAATGTAAATGCCGGTTGAAGAGGTGTTGCCTTCTGTTGCTTTTAAAATGCTTGAATTACTTTAACTTTGCATAATAATGTTCAGCAGTGACAATTTTACATGAACTTGACTGGGCGGCTGTAAGACATGAAACAGAAGGCTATGAAACTGATGAGTAGTCTAACCATAGGTACCTTTAACTGATTTATTAACCTTACCACATTACTACATAATAAACCTTTGTAATCATATGACTGAATGATGTCCAGCTTACTCATCCCTTTATCCGACAGATATGTTACTGCACTCAAGAATCTAAGTAGAAATAACTAGAATATGCCTAGTGCAGTTCAGGGAGAAGGGATGAATTCTTTATCATACAGATCACACAATACAATTCTCCAAATAGCGAAATGTTTTTCTCACTTCCCTGTAAACTGTTTAGCTTCCTTTACTTGGACATAAATAATGTAGAATTATAGAATCATAAACATGTAATTCACTCATTTACACATCTGGGCATTTGCTACATAGCAGGTCCACGGGGAGCTGAGGGCAGCAGATATCATTTCAGATTATAATTAATAAATTATATGCTTTACTAAATGCTGCGGTAGAGTTGCTTCTTCAATCAAAAACTCAGACGTCAGAGATCTTCCACACAACTCTGACAATAATCTTTATGGCAAACCCTGGGTTTGGCTAAAAATAATAGTTTGAAACTCAGATTAATTAAATTGTGTCAATTCACAATAAAAGCCAAAACATGGAAAATAAAATAAACAAACAAACCCATTTTATATATAGTTACATTCAATCCAGGTTAAACTGGTAAATTCTGAGTGATGACATTCAAAGTAATTCCAAACACAGCCTGATATGAATTGAATTGGATTTATATGCTGACTCAATCCAGATTACGATCTTGGGACCTGGAGCTGATCATAGAAGCCTACAGATTACAGACAAGGCATGTGCTCAATATTTTATATCTTCTTTGCAGGAGCAATGAAAAGCATTCAACCATGATGGTACTTCATCGTGTAATTCTGTGTCACAAAAAAAGCTTTTTTCTCCCTGAGAAAACCCTAGAGAACACTGGAGAACCCTGCCAATTAGGAGATTTAAACTGGCAACCTTCTTCCTGTAAGGAAACAGTGGCTGTGGCTAAAAACGGTCTACTGCTCACTTGTATTCTCTGTGTTGCATCCATCTCCAGCTATATTGTCTTTTAATTAGAATTCAGTTCTGTTCAGTCTTATAACAGTTTTAACATCCATCCATCCATCCATCCATCCATCCATCCATCCATCCATCCATCCATTCATTCATTCATTCATTCATTCATTTTCTGTATACCCTTGTCCCTTAGTGGGATTGGGAGGGTTGCTGGTGCCTATCTCCAGCTAACGTTTCGGGCGAGAGGCGGGGTACACCCTGGACAATTCGCCAGTCTGTTGCAGGGCCAATTTTGACCTCTAAAAGCTAAAATATTTCTCCAATATTGAGAAAATATTCTATTCTATGTGAGATAGTTCATCATGTTCTTCAAAGACTATCCAGCAGGAACTCACTCTGGACATTAATGTAAACTGAAATCACATGGTTGTGCTTGTCAACAAGATTAAAAAGTAATAGTGGACATGTTGGTATGAACGACCAGATTAATTTGACATAATTATAATATTCTACAATATTCATTGTATATTATTTTTCCAACTAATGCCACACTGCACACACATTGTGTCTATATCAGGTTTTCCAGATTTCAATCATGTTTCTATTTGCAGTTTGTCAAAATGAAACTTTGGGGTTGCTCAATGCAAAGCTTCAAACTTCCCCTTATGGACTGGTTTGAACTTGTCCACCTTATCACTTAATACTCCTTTATGTTTTGAAAGTTGGAAGGGTGAAGTTTGGGTACATTGGTTGTTTATCTTTGTTCTTTGATTAATTAGGAGAAGTGATGCTACAATCTAGATTTTAAAATGGATTTTGTCATGGTACACTGCAAAAATATAGTCCAAAGCATATTCCTGTTTTACATATTTTATGCCATGAGTTGTGTTCAGTTTTAGAAAGAATAGAGGATAGGTTGAAAAGCTCAGTTTAAAGTAGTAGAATGAGATCACATTCACCAAGGCAAGTCCTTTGCTCACCGTATGTTCACAGTAAACATGTTTTTTGAGAGTTGACACTGTGTGTTACCCCAGTCCTCATTGTTTTTTTCTAATTTTTTCTTCTGCTATTACTCCATCCTGACTGGTACACAGCACTGACAAGCGCGTCTGTTTCCTTAGCAACACTTCCTGCTTGTTTATTTTTCTCACCTCGAAGAAGATCCTTGAAGGACTGAACAGATGGAAAACAAAAATGTTGAACTCAGCATAACTTCATGTTTGCTATGTAATATGGTTTTTATTCCCATCCATTGCATACTTCCTGTTATCCTTCATTATTGTCATCTTCCTGAAATAATGGCCTACATCATTTTTTGACACAATTAACTTGGACCAAAAAATCACCACCTCTTTCTTTCCAAAAAATGTTTTAGACAAAAAAAGAGAAAAAAAAACACGTTTGGCCAAAAATAGACATTATTTTATGAAGGTGCCAATGTATATGTATGTATTTTGAATATCTTTTATGTAAGACAAATCATCATCACATCTGGTTTGGTGTTTTCTGATGAATGTTTGGTGTCATTGTCATTTTTTCTGAACAAACATAAAAATATCCTTGCAATCTGCAGCAAAGTGGATGCAAATCAGATTATTTTTGTTTTCATAGTAGGTTTTGTCAGAAATATATTCTCTAATATGTAAATCTCCCTTCAGAGATT
>NW_006801637.1:0-1957 GCF_000485575.1 Poecilia formosa
AGGGTTAGGGTTAGGGTTAGGGGATAGGCCCGAGGCTCCCATGTGTCTGGAGGTTATAATTGAAAATGCCACGCCATGGCGGAAAATGCTGCCTAGGGTCTGCAATGAAAATGTGGGCCATTCTGCGGCATTTGAATGGGGAACGGGGGATCAGTTTGAGCCATTCGGGCGGATGCGCAGTGTCGTCCCAGACACACTTGGGGGAGCTCTTGTATTGGTTTTGGAAGGGTCCTTGTGTTCCATTGTGAAGAGGGTTTCTCTGAGTTCGGGGGTGAGGCCGTTTGGGCTCATTCCGGACACGTGGAGTCAGGCGAATGGGGAAAGCGTTTCCAAATGCGGGATGGAGGTCTGGGGGGGTCGGAAGCGATGCGGGGGGGTCACCTTTGCCCTGAGGAAGCACTTTAGCCACATGGGGACATTTGGTTATTTGAAGAAATACGTGTTTGGGGTCGATCCGTGACCCCGTGGGTGGGTGGTCGCAGCCATAAGTCGACATGGGTCGGTGCTGCCCTATGTCTGCGAGTGACGGGGGCAGGGTACAGCAGCGCTTTCAGTCCGGCTCTCATTTTCACAGGAATTGTGTACGAGTTCCTCTAGTTTTGTTTTTAACTCTGCCTTGACTTGTTTCCGTCGGCCCTTTGACCGGGCGACGGGATGGAGGTGCGGGTGACATTTGGTTATTTGAAGAAGCACGGGTTGGGGGGTCGATCCGTGACCTCGTGGGTTGATGGTTGCAGCCATAAGTCGACATGGGTCGGTGCTGCCCTATGTCTGCGAGTGACGGGGGCAGGGTACAACAGCGCTTTCAGTCCGGCTCTCATTTTCACAGGAATTGTGTACGAGTGACCTTGTGGGTGGATGGTTGCAGCCATAAGTCGACATGGGTCGGTGCTGCCCTATGTCTGGGAGTGTTTCGGGCCCCTCCAAACTCTTTTGGAGCTCAGGTCCGGGGCGGGTGGCCTTTGGGCCGGTGGGGGAGTGTCCCGGGAATAAAAGGGGAGCGCTTTTGCCATCCGGAAGCCTTCGGTCGAGGAGCTATAGGGCCGCCACGAGGGAGCCGAAGGGTGTGCTGCCGGATGTCGTGGGCCTGCAGGCCCGAAAGGTCAAGCTCCAGAGGTCACGGGTGGCTAGGAGGGGCCCAGGCGGGCGTCCCGCCGCCCGGCCGCCCTCCGGGCGGTCGGGCGACGGTTCCCCTGAGGTAGGGACCCAGCGGGAGGCGTTACTCTGAAGACAGAGCGCGGCGAGAACTACAGGGAACCCCAAGGGATGGTAGGGTCGGGTTCGGGGTCCCCGGAGGTCCCAGAGACGCGGGGTTCGGAGCGTAGGTCGGGCGGGTTCCCGGTTACGAAAGCCCGGGGTCCGTCGGCGCCTGGAGCGGCCCGGTTCTGTAGAACCGGTTCGCCATAAGTCGACATGGGTCGGTGCTGCCCTATGTCTGGGAGTGTTTCGGGCCCTGAAAAAATCTCTTGGAGCTCGGGTCCGGGGCGGGTGGCGTTCGGGCCGGTGGGGGAGTGTCCCGGGAATAAAAGGGGAGCGCTTTTGCCATCCGGAAGCCTTTGGTTAAAGAGCTATAGGGCCGCCACGAGGGATCCGAAGGGGGTGCTGCTGGATGTCTGCGAGTCATACGGAAGCACGAGGTCATGCTGCCAAATGGCCTCGACCTGTCGAGCCGCGGTGCGGTCTGCCTTGGGTGTGAGGGCCTTTTGACATACGGAATCATAGGGCGATGATCCCAAATGGCCGCCTTACCAGAGGCACGAGCCATAAGGAGACGTCCCGGGGTTCCACCGAATGTCTGAGCCCCTTTTTCGGGGCTAGGGTTTATCGGGCGCCCGCCCGAACCTCCACGGGTGCTCTGGGCTCGGTTAGTCTTGCGGTCGCATCACCCGAAGCAGAGCATGATCTTTCTCTCGACCCCACCAGGAGGGAAGAGGTGCCAAAGGCGCTCTTCGCTTCT
>NW_006801637.1:3666-5146 GCF_000485575.1 Poecilia formosa
AACCCCAAGGGATGGTAGGGTCTGGATCGGGGTCCCCGGAGGTCCCAGACACGCGGGGGTCGGAGCGTAGGTCGGGCGGGTTCCCGGTTACGAAAGCCCGGGGTCCGTCGGCGCCTGGAGCGGCCCGGTTCTGTAGCACCGGTTCGCCATAAGTCGACATGGGTCGGTGCTGCCCTATGTCTGGGAGTGTGTCGGGCCCTGAAAAAATCTCTTGGAGCTCAGGTCCGGGGCGGGTGGCGTATGGGCCGGTGGGGGAGTGTCCCGGGAATAAAAGGGGAGCGCTTTTGCCATCCGGAAGCCTTTGGTTAAAGAGCTATGGGCCTGCCACGAGGGACCCTACGGTGGTGCTGCCGGATGTCTGCGAGTCATACGGAAGCACGAGGTCATGCTGCCAAATGGCCTCGACCTGTCGAGCCGCGGTGCGGTCTGCCTTGGGTGTGAGGGCCTTTTGACATACGGAATCATAGGGTGATGATCCCAAATGGCTGCCTTCCCAGAGGCACGAGCCATAAGGAGACGTCCAGGTGTTCCACCGAATGTCTGAGCCTCTGCCCGCGTCCTGGAACGGTCCAGCCATTTGCTGGAAGGGTTCAGCCATTCGGTGGAACGGGACTTGTGCCATTTTAAAGTGCCCGGCCATAAGGAGACGCCCATGGTTCCCACCGGAATGTCTGAGCCTCTGCCGGGGTCCGGGGAGGGCTTCCGGCCATTTGCTGGAACGGTCCAGCCGTTCGGTGGAACGGGGACTTGAGCTAGGGTTATCAGGGGTGGGGTTAGGGTTGAGCTCCCTGGAGGTCCCAGAGCCACGGGGTTTTTTGGCCAGGGTAAGGAGGGGTCCCGGTAACGGAACCCCGGGTACGGAACCTCCTTGAGCGGTCCCAGTTCCGTAGAACCGGACCCGGACATACGGAATCATGAGGTGGTGCACCCAAATGTCTGCCTTACCAGGGGCACGAGCCATAAGGAGACGTCCAGGTGTTCCACCGAATGTCTGAGCCCCTGCCGGGGTCCGGGGAGGGCTTCCGGCCATTTGCTGGAACGGTCCAGCCGTTTGGTGGAACGGGGACTTGACCTAGGGTTTTCGGGGCTAGGGTTTATCGGGCGCCCGCCCGAACCTCCACGGGTGCTCTGGGCTCGGTTAGTCTTGCGGTCGCATCACCTGAAGCAGAGCATTATCTTTCTCTGAGGAGCATAACGCTTTTTGCTGTTCCACAATCATTGAATTGGAGGTCCAAAACCACCCCTAACAGGAGGGAAGAGGTGCCAAAGGCGCCCTTCGCTTCTCGCAGGCACTCGTTGCATCCTGTAATTTAGCGGTTCGGGAAAAGGGTGGACTCGGTGGATCCTGTACTTTAGCGGCTCAAGACAAGGGAGGGGGAGAAGGAGAAGCAGAGCGAGCGACGGAGACAGACGTTCTCACATAGTCCCTTCCTTTCTTTCCGCTCGTCTTCAAATGCTAAAAGCGGCTCGATTAGTCTCG
>NW_006801637.1:5854-7018 GCF_000485575.1 Poecilia formosa
TAGGACAGGATCCGTTACGCTCTTCGCTGTTCCACAATCATTGAAGCGGAGCTCCAAAATGACCCCTAAACTATCGGAGCCACGCGACTGGCAACATTTTGAGCTCCAACCCCCCCCCCAAAAAAAAAAACAACCAAAAGCCTCGGTAGCCAAGACCGTTATCGAACCCGGGTCTCCCAGCTGGGGGCCGGTGTTCCTGTACACCTGGCTATCAAGGCAGGTTTGTCTACCACGTTCATAGGACTTGTAACCTCATCTAAAGATAAAAAAAACTAAAACAAAATAAAAAAACAAGAGGCTTCCTGCAGCCAGCGGGAAGCGAACCCTGGTCTCTGGGGCGGAGACCGGGCGGCTAAACCGCTAAACTACAGGAGCCATGTGGGTTTCCTTGGCTCATAGCGCTTATGACCTCATAGCAAGTGATGTAGACATAGGGGATCATCAGCGTCCGGACGTGCGGAAGCAGGAGGTGGTGCTGCCACATGGCCTTGACCTACGGAATCACGGGGTGGTGCTCCCAAATGGCTGCTGCCTTACCAGATGCACGAGACATAAGGAGGCCCCATTGAAAAGGATGTCCGGATGTCGAGGCTTCCCTATGTCCGAAGCGCCTCCTTATGTCTGCGGTCGGCCAAAAAGATAGAAAAGGCCTGAGCAGCTTGTGGGAATCGTACCCCGGTCGCTGGGGGGGCGCCGCAGCAGATCAACCACAAGACTACTCGAGCCATACGGGTTTCCTCGGCTCATAGCGCTTATGACCTCATAGCAAGTAATGTAGACGTCTGGGATCATCGTCCGGGTCAGGACATGCGGAAGCAGGAGGTGGTGCTGCCAAATTCCTGCCTTACCAGAGGCACGAGACATAAGGAGACGCCCAGGGGCTCCGCCGAATGTCTGGGCCTCTGCCCCGTCCCCGGAAGGGGTTCAGCCATCCGCTGGAACGGTCCAGCCATTTGGTGGAACGGGACTTGTGCCATTTGAAAATCCCCGGCCATAAGGAGACGCCCAGGGTTCCCACCGAATGTCTGAGCCCCTGCCCGGGTTCCGTTGCCCCGATCCCGGGTAAAGAAGCTCCATAACTCCCCCCCCCCGGCGTTCCAGGACGGGGGCCGGCCCGGCGGAGGTGCGGGGACCGGCCCCCGGTTCCGGAGAACCGTGCAGGGG
>NW_006801638.1:0-2943 GCF_000485575.1 Poecilia formosa
AGGTTACAGACATTAGCAATCGTTGTCAGATTTCAACACCCAGCCAATCACATGACCCAAGCGTCATATTGAAGAAATACCAGCATCGCCGAGGCCAGCGACCATGGAGGCAAACGTAAACCCAACCCCAACGGTGAGTCCATGCTTTCATATTTCTGTAGTATATTTTATTTTGCGCATGCGGTTGGATACATTATCTTAAAGCTTGATTTAAAACACGGGTTTGGGCCTTTGTTAATATTACACCACGTAATGCTGGCATATTAGTTTTCGCTACCTCCTAGGCCCCCAGCCCCCACCCTCCCCCTTCTCTTAACTGTTCCACACCCAGTGTGTTTTATTTCAAAAAGAAATACCACTTGCGCCAAGTCTAGAATCTTTAAAGAGATCTGATTAGTGGCGACTTTCCGGGTTTTCTTTGTATGTTGTCTTAAGTGAGACTGAGACAGGCAGTCTTAGTAAAGTCGTAACTTTCCAGGAGATGCTACCGCTAATGTAGCAAGCTAACATGGCTGCCTTGTATGCTTCAAGGAGGGGGCTGTGAACTCTTCCGACATTAATTATAACCACAACCTCATTCTGTTCAGCTACTGTATTGTTCATGTGACTTTATTTATGAATAAATTAATAAATTTATGGTCATCCAAAATACAAGTGACCCACCAAACTGTAGATTTACTTATGTTTGATATAGTTTCCCCAATTGTAATGGGAGAAAAGCACGTAGGATTGCCATTCTTTCGGTAAAATACCACGGAATCGCCCCGTATTTGACAGTTAAATATTGCGTCCCGTTTTAAACTAGGACGCGATTTGTTCCGTATTTCTGTCCGATAGGAACGCCTATCACGCACATATAAACATTTAGTGTATGAAAGTAAACCAAAGGACATGTAAGGTAACCTATCGCTATTAACTGCGTCTTTTTAAATCGTCCTAAAGAACGAGACATCGGCATCTGTTCATCCCTCAATCATCTCCAGAAGTTGAGAATGCCTCAGGAGATGCTATGATTGATTCAGTTTCTTATTGTGCTTTTAGTAAACTTTAATGGATTGAGTACTTGCTTGAGATGTTAATTTTGGATAAAACTTTATTGAATAATAGTATGAGATAATATAAGAAGCCATTTAAAGAACAAATCATACTGATAAAATAACAGTGAATATTTTGACTACTGGCTCATGGGGTAAATTTGATCAGGAACAAGCCTTCTCATGCATACTTGTACTTTATTTTTTGCTGCCTGAGGACAAACTTTGAACATTAAATTAGGTGTTGTGTTAATCAGTATTTGAGTAGACCTTTTTACCAAATACTTTCTATCACTCCACCGGCCATCCCACCATATGAGTGAATGGTGACACAGGATACAGCATGTGTCCTTATTTTAATTTCTGAAAGGTGGGAACCCTACAGCACAGAGTTTTCCTGAGTAAACGTGATCATTCTCATACAGTGTAAATTTTTTTAAGTGATCCTCTTTTAACTGCTAATTTGTCATTTTTATTTTGTGACTCCAGGCTAGTCAGGATGCTATTGTACAATCGGCAAGGCATTTACTAAATTTGTTGACTGAAAGACCACGAAGTGGAGGGAGAGGAGACCTCAACAATCAGAATGCCAGGTTTAATGATAAACTGTTGCCCTAATGCCTAATGTGTGTGTGTGTGTGGGGGGGGGGTTGTATATATATATTAAATATGTTGATCATAGCAGGCTTCTAATAAATTCTGTTATGAAACCTTTGTAGGGTACATCAAAATTCCTCTGTCCAAATGGAAATGAGCAGGTAAATGACAACTTTCTTTATTGTAAATTCAGTTTTGAAGCATTTATTATAAAGACCTTTATTTGTTTTCCAATATTCCACTTGTATGTCTTTATATTGCATCAAATACTTATTATCTTTGGTTGCTCCAACTAATCAAAACAATGTAAAATCTCTCAGAAAGATATTCATTTTTTTGGACTTTGGTCTTCCTATCACAATCGCCTTACTATTAACATGAAAAACAATTCTTGAACTGGGTCATATGAATAATCCTTGTATTTCATTATTTTGTATTATGCAATATACATATGTCTAAATTACTCAGTGGTTCTTTGAGTCTACTACCTAATGTGTCATAGGTTATGCCTTCAAAGTGATGTTGAAAATGAAATAGTATAATTTATTTATCTTCAAATTTCTGTACAATAGATCTTTTCCCGGACTTTTCAACAGGGGAAGAGGAAAACGACGATTTCCTCCAACAAGCCTGGTCCCGGCAAAAAAGATGAAACCTTTAGATGTAGTTTTTTATTTACTGCCAAAACATTACGAAAAAACGCCAAAAGAAGATGACCAACTGATACACATGAGAGCGGGATTGGGCCGGAAGACGGCTCACATTGATGAGAGCATAACACACAATGAGGTAATGCCACAATTATTTAAACAGTGGACTAGTCGGCCCGAAAGGTAGCTCTGCTCTCCGTCTTAACAGAACATTGGTTGAGACCACTGCTTGTCTGAGTTCATATTGCCTTTCTATGGTGTGATGCTTGTCAATCAATTCTGCACTGGGCTTTGGTATCAACAAGATATTTCCACTCATTAAATATCAAGTCTTTCTTCCACCAGCCTGAAGTCTTGGAAATGTATGTGTGTGAAAATTACTGGAGAACTGCAATTTCTAAAGTACTCAGGCTTAAGTTTTGAATCCAGCAACTATTACATTTACCTCAATAACATTTATTCTCCATTCTGATTCTCTATTTGAACCTAAGCCATTCATCTAGAAGCTTGATTACAATAATGCTGCTCTCTAATTGACTGTCATTTTGCATTTTTGAACATTTCAAGGGTGTGTTCACACTGCAGCCTGAAGTGACCCAATTCCTATTTTTTTGAAGGAATGCGACCTGCATCCGATCTTTTCATGGCAGTGTGAACAGCAC
>NW_006801638.1:3628-5262 GCF_000485575.1 Poecilia formosa
TTTCTGTACAATAGATCTTTTCCCGGACTTTTCAACAGGGGAAGAGGAAAACGACGATTTCCTCCAACACACCTGGTCCCGGCAAAAAAATCGGAATTGGGTCACTTCAGGCTGCAGTGTGAACTCACCCCAAGTTGATCTGATGAAGTGGGCTGTCATTGCATGTATTAATATTGTATTAGGAACAATCACTATATATTTGGATTTGTGATGAGTCTTAATTTGACATAATTCTTTTACAGCTGGGTGAGACGCTTAAAGTCCTTTTTCCAAAGTTGGGAACTGTTACAGGGGGTTGGCTGCTTTACAAATCTGCAGGTGGGTAATGAAGTGGCTGATATCATGTCAATATTATTATAAGTGTTATTTTCATAATTTTTCTTGCCGTTATTGATTTAGGCAGTAGATACTGCGAGACTTTAAAGTATTCCCGAACGATATTATGTTGTCCTTCCATGGAAGCACTGTATAAACATATGTACAACCATCCTCAATAAAACATAAAATATTTTAAAAAACAGGCACCAGATAAGTGAATCACAGAAATGTCATTAGCCGGTGTAACGCTGAACTGATGTTGGGTGAAGCTACCATTAGCAGGAGAAGCTAACAAACACTGAAGAGAAGGAGAGTTGCCATCAGAACAATTGCAGCCAAGTATGTTTTAATGTTACACAATAAAGTTTCAGCAAGTTGCTCAAAGTCTAAACTGATATTGTTATGCAGTGTAAAGCTTACCTTTGACCAAACAAAAGAATCCCAGCAACCCCCTTTAGTAAAAAAAAATTCCGCCAGCGACCCCTGCTGTCCTCTGACCACCGAGAAACACTAAAATAGAGGAACACCACTTTTGGTCTCAAAGCAGAAATCAGAGCCCCCTCACTCCTTCCAAAATTTTGTCCCATATCAATTGAACTCATATCTACGGATCACCTGCAAGTTATTGAATATTTCCTTAAATTTTTTATATTCGCACAACGTTGGAGGGCTAAAAGGCGATTCTTTGCCATCTATAGCCAGTCCACTGCAGTAGAAGAGTTCGTTAACAAAGGCATCCATACAAGAGCAAGTGGGCAGATGATATATTTACTTTACAGAATATGGAACATTGACAAATTAAATGATTGTAATTATAGTTTCATCGGCAAATGTTATGAATGTGGTTGTCAAGCAAATTGATAGTGTGCTTTGATTTGAACTAAAGTCATAAGGCACAATCTCTTTTAGGTGGCTGGGGAAGACGAAATTTAACATTGATTGCTCCTGAAGATGATGGGTATACCGGAACAACGTTGAAGACTGCGGGTCGCAGTGGGAAAACCCTGTTCATAGTCCCTATTCAGGAACAACTTTGTACGGATCCTCTTGACCTGAATGATGTGGCATTTGCAAACATGCCAAAGGCCATATGTCAGAAATGCAGAGAAGATGTTCCCTTGTATTTTTTGACTGACCACATAAAGTCTTGTGTGGAAATAGACTTGCCCTCTGATGTGGCTGGTGTGGATGTTTGTGACCCTGCAATGGACATATGTAAGAAATGTTTAAATGTTTGCATATCATACAGTGGCATTTTAGATGTGTGCTTAATTAAAACTAACTATGTGCTACTTATTTTGTGACAGCAGCAATGC
>NW_006801639.1:0-757 GCF_000485575.1 Poecilia formosa
CCAGATGCAACACGCAGGTATGCTAAATTAAATGGTGGCGATAGAAGACATGAGACAGATGGTGGAGGTTTGGCTTATAGTTAAAACACAACTTATAGTGAGCGATGATCGGGATCACTTGCTGACATTACTCTCCGGAAACAGGTTAGACAGTGAAACGAGTTAGAAAATGCTGAGGACTTAAGCTGCTGAAATGGATGATGCAAGCGAGAATTCATGGCTTGTTTAATTGATAAGGTCTGGAACGATTGTACCGAGATTGTCATGGAGGGATTTAAGTCAACTTCACGATCTGTGGCCAGCAACTGAACAGCGTGTGATGCCTCACAACTGAGGCAAAACTCCTAATTACTGGATGATTAATACGTACTCATGCGCAGAGACAATTGGCAATATGACTTGTATTATGACACAGTCAAAGACAGCATAGTCTTCGGTTGACAAGTTGGCTGATAAAGGAGCTGAAATAAAAAATGCGGTAGCCGACACACCCGAGACAATGGGCTGCATGGCTCTCAGTAGCTGAGTGCGCATACGAGTGCTGATATATGAATGAGTAATCCCTCTAGGCTGCCCCGACTCCAGACGAGTCAACATGAGGGCATTGGCTTATGGGGGCAGAAGGTACACTGCAGTAAAACTGCTCATATGAGGACATTTCCAAAGCGTTCAATAACGAGGGTCCTACACTCTTTAGAACATATCAGCGGGCTACAGGCCACTAGTCGACGAGCTGAAGGTGCTACATTGTATAAAC
>NW_006801639.1:1577-5368 GCF_000485575.1 Poecilia formosa
AAATGGAGGGAGAATGGATGGTGAGCTGGGAGAAAAAGGGGACGTGGATCGGTGCGGCGAGACCTTGGCGGGCGGAGGAAGACGGCCTTGCTGCTTCCAACGGATCCTCTCTTCGTTTCTGTCGTCTTTTACGTGGCATATTTTAACAGGCTGTCTCCTCCACGTAGAGCTCCGCAGTTAGCTAGCTGGACTCACTGACTGTGCGGGAAGCAATTGCGTCGTGCGTCATGGCAAAAGTTAAAAGGTAACGAGGTGACGGGGCTTATTATGACGTTTTTCGAAGGTGGGTCGAGGAGTACGGGAAACCCCAGATAGGTGAGAGATAGGCGGGTGAGCCTGCTTGAAATAATCGAGGCTGAGATCGGGAGAAACATCTCTTGCAACAGAGGAGCGTCTGAGGGGAAAAGAAAAGGCCAACGCAGGATGAGAGGTAGAAGGACGGAGAATCACGAAGCTGTGGAGAAGATGAGACGTGCTGGCTGAGAAGCTGTGGCGAGCAGATGAACGGATTGAACGCAGCTGGGAAGCGGCCGACGACTTGGGTGTGGATCCTTTTATGCTGAGCTTGATTGATGATTGGACACGCCAGGTGAGGTCCAGCGCTGAGGACTGAGATGAGCATGACGCCGATGGACGAACGGAGGGGATGGAGTCTTCCAGGTTGAATTTCCGCTATTAGCTTCATTTCCTAAACTCCCTGCATTTTCTAATATTTTCATTATGTAAATCACTTTTTAATCATCTTACCACTGGAACGTGTTATGCAAATAAATCTGCCTTAACCTGGTCAAGTCTATTAAAGAAATTAGCTGGAGAATCTGCATGAAAAGCTTAGTTAAGACTCAAAATTTAGTTAAATCTGGTGATTTTTGTAGTAGTCAGTTTTTATAACAATGTAGACCCATCTTCTTCAATGTGTATGAATGTACAATAATGAGATATGAATGAGCACTTTATTTAAAAACAGCAGAAATACACAAGAGATAAAAACAACAGTGTAACAAAAAGGTAACTAGGCTGGACATCAGTGTCAGGTTTTAAGCTGAAAAATATATCTTTTTAAGTATTACTGCTACTAAGAATAATAGAACTACTTCAAAGTCATGAGTTTATGTTTTTGTGGTGTAGAAGTGTTTCTTTACTAAAATGTGAAAATATCCCTAAATTTTTTTTACTGTTTTATGTTTTCATATCAAGGATTCAAGAAAGTAAAATCCTAGAGATGATTTGTTTTAAATTGTAAAGTATTAGAGTTCATCTTCAATTTGATGCCTATGAAAGCCTGAAAAAAAAGAAAGATAATCAATTAAAGTGTCCAAGTAAATGTTATGCATTTAATAAATTTTTATAGCACTTTCCATATGATTAAAAGATTTAAAACACTTTCTCAGTCAGCAGAATGTTTTACAATATTAATTCTCTATGTAGTTTCAAAGTTACCTTATGATATATGAAATAACTCACTGTTTCCGTATCTTCATCTTGTTTGAAGTATTTGTTGCTCAGGTTCATTGTTTTGTAAAGCTGTAAGTCAAACAGTAAACTGTTAGGAAAATTCTGCTTTATAATACAGACAGAAAACTGGTGAAAAGGTTCTTAAGATCAAATTACAGAAACTATTTATCAAATAACTAGATCAGAGTATTTTATACATGTTTTACTCACGAGATGGACGACGCTTGACTGTAAAAAATAAAGAAAAGCAGTTTGAGCTGTTTTAGTAAAAACTGAAGAACAGTTTTGTGATTTTCTTGTAATCAAAAAATGTGAAAATTCTGCTTTATACCAAAGGCAGAAAACTGGTGAAAATGTTCTTAAGATCAAATTACAGAAACTATTTATCAAGTAACTAAATCAGAGTATATTACACGTGTTTTACTCACAAGATTGACGACGCCTGACTGCAAAAAGAAAAAAAAATGCACGGGTTGAGCTGTTACAGTAAAAACTGAAGAACAGGTTTGTGATTCTGCTGTAACCATAAAAAATGTGTGCATTTTTTTACATTTAGATATATCTATACAGCTCTGAAAAATCTTAAGACCCTACTGAAGCCCATGGTTGTTTTCTTTTCATTATTTGAGGTCTGAAAATGCTGCATCTTTTTTGTTATTTTGACCATTTATCATTTGCTGCAAATAAAAACTAAATATGTGCCTGGAATTTCTGAGACATGCTGTCAGTAGTTAATAGAATAAAAAAACAATGTTCATTTTACCCATTTTACCCAAAGATATGTATAATTAACATCAGAGAAAATTTTGAAGTGGTCTTTTAATTTTTTCCAGAGCTGTATATTTTTTAGCTCAGCTTAAAATAAATAATAACAAACAAAATTGATTGATTGCTCACCCTTTCTGCAGAGAAAACCCAGAGCAGCCATTAAAACGAGTATTATTACACCAGCTACGAATATAAGGATTTTCAACACATTTGGCTTTTCTGTGGAAAAGAAAATACAAATCTGCATATTAAATATTCATTGTACTGAAATTAAGTTACAATGAGTAAGACTATTCTTGGTCCATGTATGTTGCTTAGCTGTTGGTAATATACTCTTACTACAATATAATTAAGTAACTATTTTGTCTTGCAGTTAACATTTGATGTGATCTGGGCCACACAGGAACTTATGATGCTGCTCTCGAAGTCAAAAGATTTGCAGAAAATGTAAAAAATTAATTTATATTTCTGCATTCATTTATGAAAATACAAAAAATTTCAGCACCTAGCTATGGCTTATTTCCCAAAAATGTTTCCTACTTCTCATTTTATTCTCACCTTCGACATTGATTCTGATTTTTGATTTCTCCAGTCTGTTGACAACGTCACACTTGAATCCAGAGAGATGAAACACACATTCATACTTTGTCCAGTCTTCATGTGGAACAGATGACAGATTTAAATCAACACTAATCTGGAAGGTTCTGTCATTATTGGGGAGGATTTCTCCTTTATTCACACCCTCATGAATCTCCTCTTCACCTTTCCTCCAGAACATTTCAGCTCTGCTGGGATAGAAACCTGTAGCGAAGCAGCTGACTGGAGAAGATGGAGACTTCTGGAGGAAAGACATCGAGGGAACATCTGAGGAGAGAAAAGAAATATTCAAATGACTCAACCACCTACTTGAATAGTACAGTTAGATCTACTCAAAACCTAACATTGGTTTAAAAGATAACATTACAAAAATCAAAAAGAGGAAAAATAGAGGAGAGTAAGATATATACATAAAAAAACACAAACACAAAAAACAGTCTAACTTAATGAATAATTAAGTCCTCATAATTCAGGACTTGAAAACTAATTTTATAATTTCTAGGACTTAGAGCTGAAAATGCTTGAAAACACAGGTAAAGACCAAGACACAATCTTACATATAGAGAATGGACCAAAAAACTGAGAAAATTGATTAAATATATATATGCAATGTAATAGAAAATTTCGTTTTCAGTCTTATTTCATTTCTGAAGGAACTGATGATACATTTTTATCATTTATTTACGGATTATATCTGCTTTGTTTTTGAATTTCTGCAAGATGTGTTTGTCCATTTATTGAGGATTAGAAAGGTGGCTATACTCTTAAATATCTAAGTAAAAGAAACAACGCACAGAGACGTAGTTCTTGCTGCTAGGCCATAGACGAGCTGGAGATTTATTACACTTCCACGGATTCCTCGTTACAGTTTCTTCAGTTCAGTACAAAATCTTCATCATCATCGTCTTGTCACAAAAAATCTCTCCGAAGTCTTACCACCAACCTATTTTATACCTTCTCATCTTCATCAG
>NW_006801640.1:0-1949 GCF_000485575.1 Poecilia formosa
CGCGTGTCTTTTCTTTTGTTTGCATGTTTTCTCTTTTGCTGCGCATTTGCACCTGTCGGCCACCGTAATTTAATTATCGTTTCTTTCTTCACAGAAAATCAAAGCAGCTGAACCAAAAGAAAATTCCAAGATTTTAAAATTTTTTAAATAAAAGAATATTTGAACCTTCACTCTTGCACCCGTTTCTTCAAATATGTTGTGCCCTTTTGGACGTAACAACAAATATTGCATTTTGACAAATGCCATCATCAATCATGATTGATCCAAGGAAACACTCAGGCGCAATGTGATGACAGTTTAATGAGACGGCAGTACGAGTTACAAAGCACAGAAAACAGGAACATGAGGAATGCAACAATCAGGCAGTGACTGACTGACAGTAAGCAGCTGCAATGCTGGTGAGTTGATTACTGGATGGAGAACCAAAGTTACTGCTGTAACTACGGTTCTATGAATCCCAGATGACCGCCAGAGTGCTTCGTCCCTCTGAATCCTTGCTTCTCGCAAGAACGTTGAGGGATTGAATGCCGAATGTTATGTGACTATATAGAGTCACCTGGGCCCCGGCAGGTCACTGGTGACTTTGTTGTCATTAGTACTTGACCTGCTCATGCGCAAGAATGATCACTCAGTGCTTGAAGCACCACCTCTGGCGGTCAATAGGGATGAAATAGAACTGGAGGCTTATTGGTAATGGGATGCAGCTCAGAGATCAGACCACAAAGGTCAACTAAGGAGGGAAAGAGAGAATGGCACAAGGAAAAGGACAGGGGAGAAATAAAACTGAAGCAAATAACTAAACACAGGGTGTAAAAGGGACAACAGCAAAGGCTGAACAAATCATAAAAGGAATGAACTATATCAAGGAGATATGATAGCTGCAAAACAAATCCAAAACTCACATAGAATAAACTAGGCTGGGAAGAAAGAATGGAAATGACAAATCTGAAGTCTACAACTGCACAGGATATGACATCATCAAAATCCTTGTCAAATGTGTTGCTCAATGTTCCATTTACTACAAATCAAAGCAGCTCTAACAGCTGATTTTAGTCTGGATTTAAAGGAACTCAGTGTTTTGGCTGTTGTGCAGTTTTCTAGAAGTTTGTCCAGATTTGTGTTCAAAAAAGTTGAATGCTGTTTTTCCATGTTTGGATGCAGAGCAGAACCAGAACCAGAACCTGAACCAGAACCTGAGAGGTCTGAAGGTTGATCCAGCAGCAGCAGATCTTTAATGAAAACATGAGTTTCTCTGGTCTGAGACTTTAATCCTCTGGTCCTAGAAATGCTCTGCAGCTGCTAGAAGGCCCACTTTGGAACCGGCTTTATGTGGCTCTGGAGGGTCAGGTCAGAGGTCAGAGGTCAGCCTGATCTCTAGTTTACAGCTGGAACAACTGAAGCCGACTCTAGATCTATAGCTCTAGAGCACATGTGTCAAACTCAAGGCCCGCGGGCCACATGTGGCCCGCCTCAGCATTTTATAGGTCGATGATTGACTTAAAATAGGTTTTGAGCACGAATTGATGACAAACTACATCTCCCACAATGCATTCCGATTGTTACCAGCCAACATTATGGCTTCTCGCCACTAGAGAGCAGCAGAGTCACCTCAAGCTGCTTATTGATTTTTCCCAGCGAATAAAACTGAGACATAGACAAGCTAACATCAAAACGTCCAAGAAAAGAAAAATCGATCTACAAGTAAGACTGAAGGAAGATGTGTGAGTTGGTGTCAGGGCGGCAGGTCGCGCTAGACTTTTTTTGTTATCCGTTACTTTGACCGACAACATAAAAAAAATCGGTCATATACTATTTTTATCCATGAAATTACAATCATATTAACATCGGCTATTTAGTCGCATTTTATGCGGTTTAGTGAATATTCACCGTGAATCCTGATCCCATCACAGATTAAGCAGATAAATGTATCTAAATTTTTCTCGTAGTGA
>NW_006801640.1:2915-5511 GCF_000485575.1 Poecilia formosa
TAGGATCACATCTCTGCTTTTTGCAGATGATGTAGTCCTGTTGGCTTCATCAGGCCGTGATCTGCAGCTCTCACTGGAGCGGTTCGCGGCCGAGTGTGAAGCGGCCAGGATGAGGCTCAGTGCCTCCAAATCCGAGGCCGTGGTCTTGATAAGGGTAGAGAGCTTTCTCCGGGTCAGGGGGGTCGTCCTGCCCCAAATGGAGGAGTTTAAGTATCTGGGGATCTTGTTCACAAATGAGGGGAGCGGGAGATCGACAGTGGATTGGTGCAGCGTCTGCCGTGGAGCGGGCGCCGTACCGATCCGTCGTGGTGAACAGAGAGCTGAGTGAAAAAGCGAAGCTCTCGATTTACCAGTCGATCTACGTTCCCACCCTCATCTATGATTATGAGCTTTGGGTCATGACCGAAAGAACGAGGTCCCGGATACAAGCGGCCGAAACGGGTTTCCTCCGCAGGGTGGCTGGGCTCTCCCTTAGAGAGAGAAGCTCGGTCATCCAGGAGGGACTCAGAGTAGAGCCGCTGCTCCTCCACGTCGAGAGGAGCCAGTTGAGGCTCGGGCATCTGGTCAGGATGCCTCCTGGACGCCTCCCTGGTGAGGAGTTCAGGTCCCACCGGGAGGAGGGGAGACCCAGGACACGCTGAGGGACGATGTCTCTCTGCTGGACTGGGAACGGCTTGGGGTTCCTGGAGGAGCTGGAAGAGGCTGGAGAGGGAAGACTGGGCCTCCTTACTTAGGCTGCTGCCCCCGCGACCCCACCCCGGATAAGAGGATGAAAATGGATGGATGGACAATAAAACCAGAAAGGAGAACGGGTGAAGACTGATGTCAGGTTGATTTCTTTCAACGTTTCAATATTTTTTCCATTATTTCCACACTATAAGGTTAGGAGACAATAAGAAAAGTGCTTGAGGAGAGGTTTAAAAATAAATTAGTGAACATTTTTGCTTCACAGTAAATAGAGTTGAGATGTATAATAATGTATACATCTGAAAATTAAGTTGTTTAAATTCTCATTCTGTGTGATAAAAACACTTTTTATATTTAGTTCTCATTCTGACACTGTGCATCACTGTAGTGCCTGTTGTAAATCCATGAATCCATGCAGGAACATCAGGCTGCAGAGACAGAAACACATAACTGTAGATATTTTAGTTAAATGTTTGTGGCTGAAAATAACAGGAGAAAAAAACATTTAGGCTTTTTGCCTCAGTGTTTTTATGGCTCTTTGGTAAGTTACTGAATGCAGGGCTGGAAAGTGAGACTGAGTTAACAGTGAGGAGCTAAGGTGTCAGATGTGAAAAGTATCAGATCAAACTGTTGCACTGATGTAGGGAGATGTTCAAGAAGAACAAAACTTGTTTTGTGGATTTTATTTTTGTTGGTCAAGCTGCTGTATTGAGTTTCAAACTGCCGAGTCCCATTTTATGAGCTGTTTTCTACTTTGGTTTTGAGGTAGAACCAGTTCAATTGCGAGTCAATTTATATCAATGCATTTTGACCAATAAAATGTATCAGAATCTGTTAGCCTGTCTGTGCTACCAAAGTATGTAGCTTGCTAGTTGTCGGGCAAATGCTAAAGTGAGTGTTCATCCTGGAATGACCGTCATTATGCTATGCATGACTTTAATCTGATCATTGGATTGTAAATAGTAACATGTTAGATTACTTGTTACTGAAACAAGGGTCAGATTAGAGTAACGTGTTACTGACGTGTTGATGGACCTGAGTGGAGTTGGCCCCCTCCTTCTTCAAATCAGACAAAATTGGTGTCAAACGTTTGTGCAGCAAAAATCTTCATTTGTACCGCTATCTTTTTAAAGATATTAGTCGTTTATAGAGGTCAACCAGCACAAACATAGCCGAGTTGATTGACACCAATAATCGCTAAATGTTGCATACTTTTTTCAGATTTTATGGGTGATTGTGGTATTTTCCTGACCACCAATATTCCTGACTCAATGGACAGCAATGGCGCACGATATCCAGTCCAGTAATATACATCCATCCATATCAATGCTGCTGCCTCTCGCTCTGTCCTTCTCGCACTTCCCGCTACCTAGCAGTAGGTGTCAGGTTACATTGTGTTGCATTCAGTGTTGTTGGAAAAATGAGATTCATGCGCTTACTGTCCGATTTGCCGTAACTACTTATTGAATTCATAGTCGCCAGCTGTAGATCCGGTCAGTGGGTCTCTGATTCACTGACCTTCCTACAGGCATTGCTGGATCAGGGATGGTCTCCATCTAACCTGAAAGTATATATGGTTGCTATTCCTTATTGGCATGTTGGGCTGAATGGTTGTTCGGTGGGCCAAAACTAGAAATTTGTGCTGTTTTTGAGAGGTGCTCTGAGTTTTCATCCACCCAACTGCCCTGTGACCTTTCATGGGACATTTCTCTGGTGCTTGAGGCTCTTCAGTGCCCCCTGTTTGAACCCTCTGCATCTCCAGACCTCAAATGACTCTCACTGAAGGCAGCAATTCTTTTTTTATTCCTAAGGTGTCGCTGGAAACAGGCAGTACCCAGCTTCTCCATCTTGCCTGGTTTGACACTGAAGGCTCCTCCGAACCTCTGTGCCCTGTTCGTGCTCTTGAGGC
>NW_006801641.1:0-4545 GCF_000485575.1 Poecilia formosa
GCTTACAGTAAAAAGCTATGTGTCTACAAAATAAATGTCAGAAATCCTATTATGTATGCATTGTCTGAATTAACCACGCGGGGGCGCGCTTTCTCGGCTATATAACACCGGAGTTCATGTGACTTAGCACCGCTTAGGGGCGGGGTTATAACGTAATATCTGACGGGCTACAGTAGGGTACAGCCAATAAAGTATTGGCGGTAAGTGAGTGCCTCTGCTACTGGCTGTGTTCCCGTTTCGCCCCGCTGTGGACGGGAAGGAGACCAGCTCCTACGGACGTCAAATGACATTTGTAACGGCGGCGCCACCACGGAGGACGGGGCCGACTCATTTCACATTCATATGCGGTACGTAAACCCGTGTTACATTAGGATTAAAAGCGAGCCGAAATCAGTGAAATCCGTGCGTGAACGTAAGGTGCTCCAGAAATGTACGAGCGCGGCGCGGCGCGGCGCGGCGCGGCGCGGCTGTGGGATGCAACAGGGTCATTGTGTTTGTAAATGTGGGGGCTTGTCCTCCTTCTCTGTCCTCATAGTTTGTGGACTGAGGCGCTGGCCTGTTGCTAGGAGACCTTTTGACAGCTGGAAGCTTTTTGGGAAGTGACAGATAATGCACTAATGGGGTCTGGTTATTTGGAAACCCAAACCTTCGTCCCCTTCTTCCTCCTCCTCTTCCTCCTCCTCAATCCTGTTACCTGTTCATCTGTAAAGCCGCCTGTCTCCTCTGCTTAAAAAACATTACACAGGCATTGTGTCTGTTTTTTCTTTTTTAGTCAGGAGATTAGAGCGCTTTGCAGGGAACAATGGCCTACTTGTTGTGATTATTAACTGCGAATACACCCACGTTGAAATATATTTAATCTCCACGGTTTACATCTAGATCTAAAAAAAAAGACGAATTTCATCATATGTAACCAACATATACATTGTCTAACCACGTTGTAAAACTCAATGAAAAAAGAAAAACAAATGATTTTATTTGATTGTCTGAGGTGTGCTCCCTGTCCCCCCTCAGTCAGTAGCTGCCTCTGACCATGTGGCTGAAGGTCATTCATAAACAGGTCGATCAATACATCTCAGTGGGGACTACAGAACAGCCAGCTGTACATTCAGCCCTCAGTTTCATACAGAAAAAAACAGAGATTTCATTTATTTTCTGACATAGACGCAAAGACATACTCATACCCTTACAACTTTTTGGCGTTTTGTCACGTTACAACTTCTAACTCCAGTGAATTTTACTAGGATTTAACCTCAAAGTATCACAAAACCCAGTATGTCTTGAAACCAGCTTTTTACATCTAAAGATGGACTTTTTTCCTTTTCTTCTATTGGAAATAGCTGACGCTCAGTTAAATTGTATGGAAGACATCTGTAAACATTAATTTCCAAGTCTTGCCACCAATTTTCAATTGGATTTAGGTCTGGTCTTTGACTGGACCTTTCGATTAGGCGTAAGACGGCCAATTTAAAATAAATACTAAAAAAAACTGAAACTGACGAAAAAAATACGTTGACTACTTTGGTCAAACATGTAAAAAATTAACTTTGACAAATCTTCTTTCAAACAGTTCAGAAAGTCCGATTAGAAATTCTAAATATAAGAGTAGACAAGATAAATAATAAATCATAAAGTCGCTCAGAAGACAAAACACAGAAAAAAATTAGACTGAATAGACTTGCCCTTATGGATTGCGCACATTGCCACTGATACCTGATGTAGAATTTTTTTCCAATATCGGGACTGATGCAGATATGAATATCAGATTGGTGCATAGGTCAGATATGCACCTATGTATAAAAATATGTATAATAAAAATTTTGTGTTGACATACGACTTAAAATTCCAACAAATTAAATGAACCAAGTGACGAAATATGAAAAATGCCAATGATGAGGCAGTGCATATGAAAGGAGCTGGTGAGACTAATTGTTGTACAGGAAGCAGGTATGTTTCAATCAGAGTACCCAGTGCAGCTTGGATTTCAGAGAGCTCCTGTGCTGACCTCCTGGGTTCCCGTTTATTATCCCTGGACTATCAGATTCAGGCGTGTTGCACATTATGTCAAGGTTGTAGCTACACAAGAAGGAACCAGGTGTAATTCAGACTCCCAGATTGTTCTGAGAACTGCTGAGATTCTTTATTTTATTTTTTTTGTCTGAACTCTTTGCTGGAGGCTGTCACTGCATCCCCCGTGGTTCAAAAGCAGCTACAAGAATTGTCAAAGTCAACAGCTACGAAGGGAAGGGAGAAGTCAGCATTAGGCATGACGTTCGGTAACGTGTGTTCGCACGTCGCACGGGAGGTTGTGACAGTTCGGCTCGGTCAAGTGGATGCGCTGAATAAAGCTGACATGCTGTTCTGTCCTATCAGACTGATGTCTGCACCCAGAGAGGAGACGACAGTCCTCAGGAGGCACATCACACCTTCCCCTCCTTCATCTCTCGCTTTGTGAAGGGGCATGCCTTCTGAACCCGGCCTCAGGTAGGTAGCGCTGTGGGTCACAACATATCTTACATCCATGTTGGGTTTTTTTTTTTAATCTTACTTTTTTTTTGCTTTTTCTCCATGTATTGACCAAGAATCACTTTGATCCATGGGACGAAATCACTGTTGTTTATTAAATCATAGGAAGTCCAATGTAGAAATCAATACAGTATATTGTATAGCGTCAAAAATGGTTAAAATCCTTCCAAATCAGCTTTCTTTATGTAGTTTTACTTGTGCTCCTGTATATTTATGAGCTATTTTTTCAGTATGATGATGTATGTATGTTTTTTATGAAATTTTGCCTTTTACTATTACAGATTTTAATTGACTCTATGTTCTCTTAAAGGGCTACATTATGAGAGCATAAAAGAGCAGTATTGAGAATATGGCTGCACATTATTAAGAAATTAGGCATTGGCAATGCTATTTGGTTCCTACAGTTTTTTTCATTTTTGTTTTGCAGTTTCGTGAAATTCACACAGAATCTACAGATTTTGAGCATTTCTTTCGCACTAGTCAGTTTTTTTTGCAAATTTTTCACAAAAAGTGGAAAAAAATTGTGTTTAAGTGACTGCTAGCTCCCACCTGGAAGGGGTTTAACAAAGAAAAAAATTTGCAAAACTATTTCAAATGTAGCACAGGAAAATCAGGGATTTTGACTGCAAAAAAAAAAAATCGCAAAAATAATTGCAAAATCCAGATTATTGATGAATATTGTAACGACGTGCAATAAAGCCATGTCTTCCCTTTCCCATTGAAGCTTCCAACACTTTCTGTAGCCTTTGGGATTTTGAGCCAGGTGTGGTAATCTACTGCGTTGAGACCCCATATTTAGCATCCAGATTTCTAAATATTACACTGGCATGCAACAGTTTAAGTTGTGACACTTGGAATTTGTTTGTCAACACTAATTTGCATTTAAAGCAGTGCATTATAATATGAATATAGCACACACTGGTATTGACATGGTGATATTATTCCAGCCTTCCTGCCTTAAGTAATCAATAATTGCTAGCATTTTAACTGACTTTAGCATCTGATATTTAGCAATTAGTGTAGTTAGCATGGCTAGCATAGATAAATGCTAAATTCCCTTTAAATAGCTTCTTACACCTCTATGCTTTCTTTAAATGTTAACCACAAGACTGATTGAAGATAGCTGACTTAAAGTCTGGTGCATTCACTGACTGGAAAAAGATAGGATATTTAAGTTTTTTTTTGTTTTTTTTTACCAGCTACTTAAGGTGTCTGAGCCAATCAATCTAAAATAATCTTTATCTTTTCACACATGGTGTATATGGGTTTAACCTAAAATATAAACACTGGTCAGTGATACTATAGTATGTCCTTAACTTGGGAGGCAGGCATGACATATTAAACAGGAAGTCAATTTCTGCACTTGAAGTGGATTTGTTAGATGAAGAAAACAAGAGTGCAAAAGTATGAATATGTGTGACTCCATCATGAACCTAATTGTTTTTTTCATATTAAAGTGGTCAAGAATCCACAAATGGTTTAAAGAAGGAAAGCTTGTTGGTAGCTGAGCACCAAGAAGGTCATCAGGAAATTATGGCATCTGCTCAAAAGTATCCTCCAGTTAAAAGAACAAAAGTGAGCAAGATACCTGACATTTAACTGTGACCTCATAAAAGTACAGGCAGTATTGTAACATTTTCATTTCAGGAGTGACATATTTACTCTGAACATCAACAGATTCCACCCCTCTTCCTCGCTCTTATGTTACCTCCCAGTTCTCTGGTTGTTAAATCACTTTGCTTCTGAACCGTTTTCCTGCTTTTCTGTGCTCCTGGATCTCTTTTTCTGTCAGAGTACCTGACAAGCAGCATGAGTTATTATTCCCCCTACCTCCAGACCAGAGCTCCCCACACACCTATTTCCTATTTCTATCACCATGAAGGTGACAGAGCAAGCCTCCTGGCAGGCAACAGCATTTAGAGAGGCAACCAAGACTAAAACTGGACACAAGATAGATTTGGGGCGACAGCTCTGCAGGCTGCATGCGCTGTGTATTTCACTGTATTTGACTGTATATAT
>NW_006801642.1:0-2015 GCF_000485575.1 Poecilia formosa
AAGGATTTGTTTTTGTCTGCAGGATGCAGAGCTCAGATCACTGTGACTCAACCTGCAGTGGAGACGGTTACACCAGGATCCACTGTTAGACTGAAATGTCAGACAAACCAACGTGTTGCAACATGTTCTAGCATTGACTGTATGTTCTGGTATCAGCAGAAACCAGGACAGCCTCCAAAAAATCTAATATATCAAGTCACAAAACTCCAGTCAGGAACTCCATCTCGGTTTAGTGGCAGTGGAAGCGACTCTGACTTCACTTTGACCATCAGTGGAGTTGAGACTGAAGATGCTGCAGTTTATTACTGTAAAAGTATCCATGTAGTCAATAGTGCCGACGTGTTCACACAGTGATTAGTAGCCGTACAAAAACCTCTCTCAGTCAGACTGCAGACACTCTGAGCTGTTAGAGCAGAAACTGAACAGACTCTGATCCAGACCACTGAACACAGAGATGAAACCTCACAAGGCCTGAAGCTCTGCAGTAAATCTTTACCTTTTACTACAATTCATATTTTCTGTTTGATATGAAATGTTTCTTACAATCAAATAAAAAATTTCCTTTATTAACACACATTAATATTTAGTGGCAATGGAAGTGGTTCTGACTTCTGACAATCTGATAATTAAATTTTCAGATTAGTGTGCGACATTATAAACCCGTATTCATTTTTTTCAGAAAACACAATATTTTATTTCTTTAGCTTTTTATTACCAGCAAAATTTTCATTAAATTAAATAAATCAAATTAAATGAAACATTAATATTTCCATAATGTTGCAGCATCAAGTTCAAAACTAAATGAGGTTGAATTTATCTGTACAGTTTATTGGTTTCCTCTCAAGTTTCACCAGGAAAACGACTGTTTTCTTGTCAATGTGTTCTGGTAAAAGAAACAGCGTCAGCATGTCATGATTTCATCCCTTCAGCTCCACCTTCTGTGTGCTGATTACTCATTACCCTCACCTGCTCTGTGCTGCTGCCTATTTAAACAGCTGCTCGTCACCAGCTCAGTGCGAGATTGTCTGTTGCCACTGTCACAGCTTTCAAGCCTAGTCCATGTTCCAAGTAGTCTTCTGGTTTCCTGATCCTGCCTGTTTTTTGACCACTGATTTTTGCCTTTTTCCCTCTGCTCTGAAGATTGTGCCCTCCTGTTGCTGAACCCTGCCTGGTCCTGACCCTGCCTCCTGATTGCCATCTATTGGATTACTTTGCCTGAGAAACCCCTGTGCATGACCCTGGACTGTGTTAACGACTGGCTTCTGGTTTGTGGATTTTGTCCCTGTCATCTAGTTCCTCCCTGAGTACCCGCGGCCCCCCTCTGCCCTTTCACCCTTCCCTCTCCAAGCTGGCTTCCCGACCCCTCTGGCCCTCCACCTCCTCACTCACCAGTGTGACCACTCCCCTGTGGAACCCCCTCCTTTTCCCTTTATTTAGCAATAAACCTTTTGATCTGATCTCTGGTCTTGGCTGCGTTTTGGGTTCTGGCTGATTTTTGCATACACGTTACACAGCATTGATTCAAATGTTTCATGAAACACAAACTATCACTGACAAGGTAAGGCAGGGTGTCCAAAGGGAGGTTCAGGGGCCTTTAGTGGACCCTTGAATGATTCCTTAAGGCAAAATTATTACCGAAAACATCTTTTTACATGTTAGGAACATCTTTTAATCCTTTAATAAACAAGGTTGTTGCATTTTTTTTATTTCTTAGTGAACTGAACCACATTTATCCACTGACTTTCACTCCAAAGCAGACTGAGTCACACCTAAATCTCAAATCATCAAACTTGAATAAATCTGCAAACCTTTTCAAAGAAACAGTGATCCAAAACGTTTTCCTTTAGTTGAGGATGGACAGAATTTATTTTGTTCATGCAATGACGTAAAATAATTAGTAAAACTACAAAATGTGCTGAAATAATAAATAAATAATATTTAATTGTCAGTGTTGTGGTACTCGAGATCGGTCTTGGTCTCGAGTCCGGTCTTAAGACCGTTTTCTGATGGTCTCG
>NW_006801642.1:2771-5288 GCF_000485575.1 Poecilia formosa
CCAGACTGAGTCACACCCAAATCTCAATTAAATCATCAAACTTGAATAAATCTCCAAACCGTTTCAAAGAAACAGTGATCCAAAACGTTTTCCTTTAGTTGAGGATGGACAGAATTTATTTTGTTCATGCAATGACGTAAAATAATTAGTAAAACTACAAAATGTGCTGAAATAATAAATAAATAATATTTAATTGTCCTATTTTGCGTCTGAGTCACCTTTCATCTCCTCTCACACCAGGTGTCTGTTTGACTGTTTGCTGCTTTGAATGATTGCTGTGCTTCGCTGCTCCTGGATCAGTTTAAAGTGAAACTCAGAGAAGCTCCTCTGCAGTCTGACGGTCAGATTTTCCTCAGCCATGATGTTTCTGAGTCCACTGTTGATCACGCTGCTGCTTCAGCTGCCAGGTGAGGAACGACCAGCTTCTGTTTTCACTTGTTCTCAGATGAAACACAGTCACATGTTTTCTACTGTTTCCATCCTGCAGGATCAGACGGTAATCCCTCTGTGACTCAGTCTCCAGCAGTGAAGTCAGCTGCGTTGGGGGAGACGGTCTCTCTGAGCTGCTCAGCCAGTGCAGGAGTTGATGAAGATCTGAGTTGGTACCAGCAGAAACATGGACAGCCTCCCAAACTGTTATTTTATAAAATCAGCAACCCTCAATCTGATACTCCCAGTCATTTCACCAGCAGTGGATCAGAGCCTCAGTTCACACTGACAATCAATGGAGTTCAGGCTGATGATGCTGGAGATTATTACTGTATGGGAGTGCATGGAGGCCCGGTGTTCACACAGTGATTTATAGTCGTACAAAAACCTCCTTCAGTCAGACCACAGACTGTACAGCAGCTGTGAGTTTCTGCTGCAGACTGGAACATGGATACGGTCCAGTGAAGTTCACTCTGTAGTGCTAATGGAAGAAACTAACAAAGTATTTATTTATTGAAAATAAAGATCAACATTAAAGTGAGTTTTAAATAAACTCAGAGTAAAATATGTCCCATTAACATGACTTATGTTCATCAGAAATTATTTTAAAGCTCGTGAGAGTGAAGTCTCATAGAAAATTTAATATATTTGATTGTTACAAAAACACTACTTAGTACAGCATAGAGTTTGAGGTGAACAAAACATTTATTAAACATCAGTAATCAAACTGATTGCATATTGGTTTGATTAATTAAAGCGTTGGGATAAATTAATATCACCAACATGTCATTTCCCTGAACCATAACAGGAACAATCACTGTGTGACTTTATTGATTTAATTCAACATATTTCACTCAGTGAGAAACATCTGATACTAAATCTAAAGTTGAACACCATTTTTTTTAAAGAAATTAATATTTAAATAAAAGATGTCGATGAAATCTATAATATTCAATAAAATTTTCATCTTGAATAATTTATAATGTCAGAAATTATTGTCTGTTCTCATATTAACAATCCAGAACCAACATGATTTTCATAGCTGCAGAGATCTATACATTTTGTAATAAATATATATTTCAATTATTGCAAACAGTGTTTAAAAGTAAAACTGTCTGCTTTTATTTCCCATGTTGTTAAATGACCTTAATGACCATTATTTAAAGAGCCACTCTTGATAAAATCAACGTTCTTCTTCTTTGTCATGACAGTAATGAAACTCTCTCCATTATAATGTATCAGAGCAAGCTTTATTAAAACACACAGCAAATGAATCCCACTCACATCCAGCTGCTGAGCTTCACACATTAGTCTAAGTTGTTGAACATTTCTCAGCGGTTTAGTTGAGCGTCACACAAGCTTTAGTTTGCCTTCATCCAGACTCCTATTGCTGAGAGCAGCAGGTGTTTCTCCTGCTGCTCTCCCACTAAGAGCTCCTGCTCTGGGCCTCAGTCAGCCTCTCTGGCCCTCACACTGGCTCCTCCGGATGCTCTGGACCTGGCTGTGGCCCTGATGGGCCACCCTGCAGGAGTACTGCTCTCCTTTCATCCACTTCTCCTGGCTCAGGCTTAAGGTGCTGCTGCTGCCGTAGCGTCCGCTCTTCTCCTCCTCCGAGCTGCTCAGGACCCCGTCTGTCACCGCCGTGCCGTCCACCTCCCAGCTCACCTGGGCTCCCTGAGGAGAGTAGCCGCTCAGCAGGCAGAGCAGCGTGGCCGAGCCCCCAGAGAGCTGCTCAGAGGAGGGGGGCAGCAGAGAGACTGAGGGTGGGACCGCGGGGCCGGCTGGAGGGGAGAGCAGAGACACGAGGAGCAGATCAACGTCTGCTGGTCAGGACACACACATATCACAGTGGACTATAATATAATAACACTGAGGAGACGGATGGTTTAGAGGCTGGATTCATTCATCCATGTTTACTTCACTTTCAGCTTTTTATTCAAATCTTCTGGAGCTTCCAGAGAAAAACACATCAGAGCTGAAATGTTCTGACCTCGACTCGTCAGGAATAAAAGGAGCAACATGAAATATCAATGTGAATAAAACAACATTTACTGTAAATATGTTGGTTCTGTAAAGATTTGCTTCATG
>NW_006801643.1:0-1464 GCF_000485575.1 Poecilia formosa
TGATTGACAGAGTCTTGTTGGAGAGTCCAGGTTAGTTCAGGAGGGGAGTGTGGACAGGGAGTGAAAGCTGAGCAGGTTACAGTGACAGACTGATGCTCCTTCAGGTCAGAGGGAACATTAATGCTGGGACTCCAAGGAGAATCTGAGTCATAAAATATGAAACATATTATTAGTGTGAGGAAGAACCAGTTTACATAAACATCAAGTATAGATTTAAAATGTGAATGTTTTATATCATTAATGTTAGACTGTGTTAATCTTTAAAAAAACATTTTTCATATCAGTTCAATATTATGATTCTGATGAAACACCAAATTGTGTCTAAAATCCAGGCATTTACCACAAGTAGCTGCGTTTCCATTACAGATGAGAGAAAAACATTTCAACATTCAGTTAAAGTCAAAACTACATAAGTCCATAATCGCAGTGTTTTCATTCTAGAGTTTTGTGAAATACACTAATTTGAATATAGCCAGATATTGTTTGTAAAGCCTCATTGTGACTTAACAGCTCAGTCTTTGTCTCTTCTAACCATAAATCATTTATTTGGAAATTATTTTACCTGTTATTGGCTTTACATACAAGTTTTGTAGTTTAGAAAAGTTATTTTCTTTTTGTTAATACTGCATTAGTTTATTTTGATTTGAAACTTGTTTCACTGTGAACAATAACATACATGTTTCTGACAGGATTACAGTTTGTCTGTTGCAGGTTTGATCTTAAAACATCCTTATTTATGTCATCAGAGCTGAAACTTTCAGTCTGTTTAATGAAGCTTTATTACAGCTGAGCGAATGACAAACATTGATCTTTAACATACATCATAATATAATTTGAAATAGATGAAGAAGTCTGGCATTGTGCTTATGGATTGGTCTTTACCTCTTCTAGATTAAAATCTATGATTTTTGATAAGAACAGTGGTCAAATATCAATTGTAATTTCAAAACCATCTAAAAATAATTAGATTTGTTTGTGGATTAGAGGAAAAACTCCATTAAATTTAAGCTTGTGCTCTCAATGCTTGCTTTTCAAATAATTTCAGGTGTAAGTGGGACAACCCTTTAACCTTGAAAAAAGAACAAATTATAGGTAATGAATAATAAAAATCCCAAAGATGGGGTCGAACAGATTCTGATCAGTATGTGATCCCATTTTTAAAATAACTGCTTCTGATGCTATTGATCTATATTTAAATGTCAGACACTTGAAGAATCAGAAATGACTTGAAACTAGAAGGAACAACATTTACCTTTAATACTAACACAGATCCTTGATGATGTTTCATTTCCCAAATCATTTTTGGCCACACAGTAAAACTCTCCTTCCTCAGTGACAATGAAGTTGTAATTCTGTATTTCAGACACTTTTATGCCATTCCTGAACCAGGTGAATCTGGGTGGAGGTTTGGCTCTGCTGGAGCAGCTCAGCTCCACCCAGCTACCTGCTGACACCAAACCTGAT
>NW_006801643.1:2370-5438 GCF_000485575.1 Poecilia formosa
TCAATTGTTCCAAGCAAAAGAACTATGACAACTATATCTGCAACACATTCAGTCAATATTTCGTAAAGTTAACTGATACTTTCTGGCCTTACAGTAATAAAATAATAAATATTTGGAGTATATCTTAATATATTTTCAGAAAGAGCTTAACCCTCCTGTTATGTTGCCGGTCAAATTGACCTGGTTTAAATTTTACATATATTTTTTTTTAAATAGTTGGAAGTTTGTTTTTTTTTGTTTGCATAAAACTTTGTCTCTTTTTAATAGATTCAGTCTACATATAAATTGAAAATGGTTCTTTTTACACATCTCCTCCCTACCCCTCCGATTCTACATGTTACATAGATACTGTTCAGGTCAATTTGAAGTTGAAGGGTAAAATAAGATTAAAAAAATGTCCTATTCTATACGTTTCTTTGCAGCTATGAGATGTATTTCACCACACACTATACACATGCATGCACACTTCCTCACTATTTTCTTTACTTCACTAGGAAACTGCGAGAAAGCAGGTGTTCATGCAACTTTTGACGGGAACCTTTTCTGTTCCTGTGGGCAAACTCCACCCACACTGACACTCAGAGGCAGAGGGTCATTTGTCTTGATTTTAATCAACGAGTCAGTTTGACTAAGTGAAGTATACGTGTCTCAAGTTCAATTATAAAGATCACCCACTGAAAAACATTTATCCACAAACATTATTGCTGTACCTCAGAAACGAACATAACAGGAGGGTAAATGTAAACATTAAAATGCCACAAACTAATGAATTAAGGATCAAACTTGTCAGCTCTTCTTGCAGTGGCTATAAAAGCATATTGTGACAGAAGGTTTTAAAAGCTACAATTTAAAAAGATTAAATATACTTATAGTACGCAAGCTTAACAATATAACCAGAACATCTTCATATAATATCATATAATATAATATGGTGAAAATGTTCTTACCTTTAACTTTTATTTGAAGAGGATCAGCACAAGCTGTTCCCTTGTAGTCACCTTTCTCAACTCTGAAGTAATATTTCTCTGCATGACTCGTTTGTAGATCAGGAAACAGAGTGGTGCAGTTTTTCTCTTTCAGGTTTCCAGTGATATTCGGTGAATATTTGTTAATTGACCCACTGCTGTTGAAAATAACAAGGCTTGGATTGTCCCCAAAATTTACACCACCTTTCAACCAAACTCCATAGATAGTTTTACTGCTGTCATATTCAGGAACCTCTGGTTCATAGGTACATGGGATTTGCAAACAAGATCCAGTCAGAGCTTCCATGATATTTGGTGTAGTGATCCTGAGGGCTGGTGTTAGACCACCACAGTTGTCAGCCAAAGCACCTGAAAACCAGACCAATAATGAACATAAAGATGAAAATCTGCTTGCAGAGAAAGTTCATGATCTATAAACTCCAGTTCAGCTGCAGCTTCTGTCGTGTGGAGACTACAGACAACATGATCAAATATTTTAGACTTGAGGTGATTTATATGAACTCTACCAATGAAAGGAAGTGAATAAAAATCTCACCTGGAAGAAAGAAGACACTCAGTAACATGTTGACTGTCAGCATGTTCTCAGTCAGACTCTGATAGACCTTCATCTGTCAAACTGGAGAAGGTTTCAGAAACAGAAACATTTCAGTTTCTAATCAAAGACATTTTTGAATAAAGCTTTCTTCATATTTGTCAGGGAATTAAAACTGATTTACTAGAAAGTAGTCAGGAACATACATTTCCTACTGTGTTACAAAACAATCACATTCAACCATATATACATCTTTATGTATAAGTTACGTAACATATCCCAAAACAGAGTAAAAAAAATGACACCAAATTCAATTATTTTAATGACAAGAAGTTAGTTTTCTGTTTTAAAAGTTGCAAAACATGTAAACTTCATAAAATGTTCTTACCTGGTCAATCACCAGCTGTATAAAGGCTGTAAATTTCAGTCGATGAGCAAAGATCTAAAAAGCTCCTGGTCTAGTCGATGTTTGAAATCCTGTAACCTTAGTCATTCTTCCTCTTTTGTAAAAGAGGATGTAATTGGATATAGAATTTGCTTTTCTGGTGTGATTAACTGAATATGTCCATAAACTACCTCACTGATGTCCACTATGTGTAGAATAACAGTTCTGGTTTGTGGATGAGGAACAGGTCAGGGATTTTATGAAGAAGACTAGATTTTTTTAGTTTTCACAAGTTTAGTTGTTTACAGTGTTTATTATAAAATATATTTAAAAAATTTACAGTTAGGTAAAACATAATTGACATTTTCCTTCAGTCATTTTTCTTTATTATCCAGCACCATAATACAATAATTATTCCTGAAAAATTAGGATTTTAATTAATTGGCAATCAACAGGCAATGTTGATTTACTGCTGAAAAACTAATGAAAAATAACCAGAGCTTAATGATGGTCCTGCAGCTGAGAAAGATTAATGCAGTCATGACTGTAATGATCCACTGAGCTTTTGTTTCAGTTTGTAGTTTTTTTTTTGTTGTTGTTGTTTTTGTTTGTTTTCAGAGTTTCTTTCTTGTTTATCCGTCATCACATCTTTCCATAATTCTCTTCATTTCTCTCTGGGCATTATTCTTATTCCTTTGCATTTAGTGTTTTAGTTTATTGCTGTGATCTTTTCAGTGTTTTCCTCTTGATGTGGAGTTTCTTTGAGTGTCTCTTTGTGTTCATCATCAGCAGTAACAGGAACACTGATCAACATATTTAATCTTCATTTGCTTGATGATTATAATGACGGCATTTGACAAAATTGAATATTTATTGTTTGTTTCACAATTGATTGCAGTATGATATGTTTTATGATTTAAAACACTTTGAACTGTCTTGCTGCTGAAATGTCCTTTGCAAGTCAACTTTACTTCTTCTTCTTCTTCTTCTTGTTGTGTTTATTGGCGGTTGGCAACAAACTTAATAGTAGCATTACCGCCACTTACTGGTATGGAGTGTGGCTCGCGTTGGTCTAACGCTCTCTCTGTATATGTCTACTCTATCAAATTCTACTGAATATCTTAGTTTTCTTTAAGAATCTAATAACTATTTGTATATGTTTGCT
>NW_006801644.1:0-3276 GCF_000485575.1 Poecilia formosa
GGTTGAAAAGTCAGGTTTTCTATTTCCCCATTTACATGAGTGGATGAAGAATTTTGCAAGGATCAGCAGGTTAAGCATGAGGGCGGTTCTTCTGTCTCTGTGGGTGGTTCCAAATATTATATCCTCTCTTTTTAAGGGATGATTTAGGAAAAGTTTTGTTGAGATCCAGTCCTGAAAGTTTCCCCAAAATGTCTCAGTGTGCACACAAAAGAAAAAGAGATGATCTGTTGTTTCAATGTCATCATCATAAAAGGTACAGTTGTTAGTGTCAAAGTTGAATCTCTGTTGTAATAGTTTCCTGGATGGAAAAATATTATTAAGAATTTTAAAATGAACTTCTTTAGCTTTATGGCTTAGAGGGAATTTAAGGTAGCTGTTCTCCATTTTTTAACCTCTGAGTCAGGAAACAAATTTAAAATTGAGTTTTTATTTGGTTGGGCAGGAAATATAAAATTGGTTAGATATTGACGCATCCGTTTGTTAGAATTACTTTTGTCCAAAAGGTTAACTCCAAACAGTTGAAGTCCGGGTAACTGAAGGTCAGCTGATTGAATGTTGATATTTTGAACCATTTGAACTGCAGTGGGAATAGAGTTCATTACTGTGTAAAACTGAGTGCGTGAACATTTCAAATTATACAATAGACAACATTCATCATAATTTAACCAATCTCCACTGTCATTAAGAAAATGTCTTATGGACCAAATACCCTTTTCCATCCAGTGATCCAAATACAGAAACTTATTCCTGTGCAGCACATATCTGTTGTTCCAGATGGGAGTCTGGTGAGGAGTAAAGTTGTGCGTGTACATAAGTTTCCAACACAACAACACTTCCTTGTGAAAGGCAGATAACTTAACAGGAAGTCTGTCAACACCAAAGTCGCATCTAAGAACAAAATCTATGGATCCAATTTTTTTAAACAAACTCTTGGGGAGACAAAACCAGATACTGTTTTCATTCATTAGAAAAGATTTCAGCCAGTTTACCTTTAAGACTGCATTTAAACATTCAAAGCCAATAGCTTGTAAACCTCCATCTGTAAAGTCTTTTACCATATTTGCTTTCTTTAAGTAGTGGACTCGATTTTTCCAGATTAAAGTTCAGCTGATTTATATCTTTAATGTATTTATTAGGTATGGCCATAGAATAACAGCGACTCCACTTTGGTTAAATAGGTTCTCCCAAACAGGGTCAGATCTCTTTGGAGCCATCTATTTAACTGAGATTTGCAATTATGTATCTTATGTATTATTATGTATCTTATGTTAATTATGTTAACAGTTTCACTGAGTTTGGGATCTTTAGTTATTAGAATTCCAAGATATTTAACTGAAGATTTAATGGGAATATTATAAGCTTCTGTCTGCGACAGACTGGCGACCTGTCCAGGATGTACCCCGCCTCTCGCCCGGAACGTTAGCTGGAGATAGGCACCAGCACCCCTCCCGACCCCACTGAGGGACAAGGGTGTTCAGAAAATGGATGGATGGATGGATGGATAAGCTTCTGTCAGATCAGAGTCATGAATCGCCATCAGTTCACACTTATGCAGATTTAGGGTTAATCCTGATGCTTTGGAGAAAGTATTAATTAACTCAAGTACCTTGGGGGTTTGGTCTAGATTTTTTTTTAAAAATTGTGGCGTCATCAGCTAGCTGACTAATTATAATCTGATTATCAAAACCTTTCAATTTAGATATATTTGAGTTTTTTTTTATAAAGATACTCATCACTTCAACGGCTAGGATGAAGAGGAAGGGGGAAATATTACAGCCCTGTTTTACACCCCTATTAATGGTGAAACGAGGAGACGAACCGTGTGGAAGCGCAACTGAACTTGTGGTACCGTCTGTTAGAATTACTTTTCTACATGGGCCCCATGGGCCAAAACTTACAAACTCTCTTACACGTACTATCAAACTCTCTTACACGTACTATCAAACTCTCTTATATCCACTATCAAACTCTCTCACATTTGCTATCAAACTCTCTGATTGCTATGGAAGCCCATTTCCGCCACTCTGTTAAAAAAATAATAAAAAAATAATAAAAATTATCTCTTTATAATGAGATACTATCTCATTATAATGAGATAGTATCTCATTATAAAAAGATAAAAAAAATTTAACAGAGTGGCGGAAATGGGCTTCCATAGGATGCAGAACACTGTGAAAAAAAAATGCACAAAAAAATCTGCGAAGCAGCGATACCGTGAAAGGTGAACCACGTTATAGCAAGGGTTCACTGTATATGAAATAATTTATAAAATGCAGGGGCGGATCTAGAAAAATATTTATGGGGTGGCAAGAGGGGGGCAGGGATTTTTTCAGGGGTGGCAGTATATATATATATATATATATATACACACACACAAAATATTGTTTTTAACTTGCATTGCTTCAAAATGAGCTTCATGTAGTACCGAGGCTTAAATACAATTTCTTAATGTAGTATAGTTAATTATTTTCACATCTTTCATACTCCTGCTAATTGATGTGTATTACTGGACTGGACAGCGCCTATTGGTCACTTTGTGATTCATTGTGTCCAGAAAACCATTTTATCCCAATACAGGACAAGGAGAAATCTGTCACGAAAATATTAGTAGCGCCATCATTTGTTATTAGATATATCTATTAAATACAACTTAAAATAAAGATTAGAAAACTGATGTTTGATAAATTCTCCATGATACAAATCTATAAACAGTTTAGTTTCTATTTAGCCAAGATGCTAGAAGGGGCGAATTTCTATTTATATTGGTCAATCGTTTTATTTTAAATATACTGTAGGGCCGTAGTATCACCACGTTTTGCGAACACAGGGGAACTCAGTTTTTGTCGCTTGTTTTTAGGAATTGCAGCGGCTGCAGTGCGCCATAATAAAGGTACAATAAAGCTGATAAACAGGTGAAGAAGCAAACTAGACAGAACCATTTCTGATTGTTTGCCAAGCCAAACATCCAATAAAGTTCCACCAAGCCACTACTGGGGTCATGTTTCTGGACACAGGCAAAAGAAGGCTCAATGTCCAAACTTATTGATTGTTCTTGGTGATTTATTTTCCCCTTTCACCAAACAATTACAGAGATCAAATTGGGGCCTGCCCATAGCAATGCATAGGCCAGTGGTTCCCAAACTTTTTCTTCTGCGCCCCCCCAGTGGTTTCCAAACATTTTCTGCGCCCCCCCTATGGATTACAAATGGCTGTCTGGTTGAAACGACGCGTGTGAGGGCGGGGGGGCATAAACTTTTTTGGGGGCAAAATGAATGT
>NW_006801644.1:4156-5392 GCF_000485575.1 Poecilia formosa
CTCCAACAACTTCTATTCCGCCTTTTGCCATAGCAACGGACAAACAACAGCTCAACGAGCAGATAGAGCAGAGATTACCGATCAGGGGAATCAAC
Organism: Poecilia formosa; assembly: GCF_000485575.1. Classification (NCBI taxonomy): domain Eukaryota; kingdom Metazoa; phylum Chordata; class Actinopteri; order Cyprinodontiformes; family Poeciliidae; genus Poecilia; species Poecilia formosa. Next base: position 4,252 of record NW_006801644.1, read on the forward strand.
ACCAAAAAACAAACATTTCCCACACAAAAAAAGTAGCAAAAACACTAAAACATTACATCCAGTCTGTTACATTATGTTGTCAGGCTTAATGTCTATATTGTGATTATTAATAAGTTTTCGCCTGAACACCGCGGTGGTTGATTAGCTGATTTAAACAGCTGCTCTAATGAAGACTTGGTGGGCGGGTTGTTTAGTGCTAACGGAACCAAAACACACCGAACTGCGCAGCACATGCTAAGGCTATCAATGTCAATACCAGACCAGCAGCAGTTAGGCTAGTATAACTGACCCACTGCTCACTTGTTCAATGTTTTCTTAAAATTAAAACGTTTTCCGCACCTGTGAAATCTGAAGCCCTTATTACCATTATCTATGGTTTAATTAACTGCTAAACATTGCGTCCGTTGTTCTGATTCTTTGCGTGGTTGTAGTATTGTCCTGACCACCGATATTCCTGATTCATTGGACAGTGTGACTTACGATAAATCACGTAATGTCCAGTCCAGTAAAATATATGTCCATCAATGCTGCTGCCTTCTCTCGCACTTCCCGCTACTTAGCAGTGGGTGTCGGGTTACATTGTGTTGCATTCAATGTTGTCGGAAAAAATAGTTTCATGCGCTTAATGTCCGATTTGCCATAACTATTTATTGAAATTATTGTCGCTAGCTAGGGTGGCAACAACCGCGGTGGCAAGGCTCGCGATTGGGGTGGCAACTGCCACCCCATGCCAGCCCAGTAGATCCGCCCCTGCTTCTTCACATCATCAAAACTTTTTCGTTTACGAACCACAGCAGCCGAGTAATCCTAGAATATCATCACCGTGGCGCTCCCGTGCTTCAAGGGTCGGTTATTCCTGCCCAGCTCGAACGCACGAAGCTGAAGTTGGTTTCCAATTCTAGCTTCCAATAGCAAAATGGCGATTCCACTTAATTTTTCACTACTTTCCGCATCTTTAATCAACTCTAGTTTAAAAACTACAACACCTAGACACTTCAAACCTGGACTAGATTATTCTGCAATGATAGCAGAATATTTAAAATCATGTTTGGGATTTGTGAAACCTTTTTCTGATTTGTGAAACTTCACTAAAGGTCAGATTACTATTCACACTTGTTCCATGCAGTTTTTTTTCAAATTG
>NW_006801645.1:0-1542 GCF_000485575.1 Poecilia formosa
CCACAAAGTTAGTAATTTTATTGTGCCAATTGACAGCAATGAAATCCAAAACCTATCTCTAAAAGCCTGCCTGAGACTTGGCCTCAAAGACAGAACGGTTTCGGTTTCTTTTATATGTAGCAATATTCCATGTGTAGCACTATTGAAGCACAGAAGGCCTAGATGGAATAAATCAGAAGACTAAATTCGTCTACTGGAGCCGTTGTCGGTAATCAATAAAACAATGCAAAAGAACTGCTTTCAATACCATGTATTTTGAAGAGAAAATTAAAGTGAACAATACAAGATAAACATAAAACCCAAAATAAATATACACAGTACTGCGGCAGATCCTTCATACATTTGTGCACAACTGGTCTTAAACTTCCCCGCTGGTCAGCACAACGTCTGACTGACACACATTCAAAAGTCCATGGTTGGATTATCCAGATATTTAAGATGATAATGTCCCAGCGCAAGTTGTTTCGGGTTAAGAGATGAGTAATGGATGGATTGTGTGCCTGAATGGTGAGATGGAGGGGGAAATGATACAGACCGTCAACCTCCTACCAGACCAGTATGGAGTGATACTTAGGTTCTCCTGGCCCCAGCCAGTTTTCAGTAGCTCGCCATCCTTGAACCCTAAAAAGGGGTCACCTGGCCTGTATTAAAATAAACAGGACCAGTAAATTTCCAGCCTGCTAGTTAACTAGACTTTTTTTCAGTTGCATACAGAAATAAATGCAATAAATCTAATCTTTCAAACCAAATAAAGATAAACATTCATCTCATTATCTTAAACATGTAGAACTTAAGTTCGATCATACAACAGTTAATGATCACAATTTGCATTGGCTACCACCAACATGCTAAAACAAACAAAACAACATTGTGTTCACTACTCACCAATTCCATTAATAGTTGAGTGCATGACAGCTTCATGTCTCCAAACTCACTGGATTCTCAGATCTACATGATTTTTATATTAAAAGGTTAAAAAGTGCATAACAAACAACGGGATGAACTGATTGGAAACACCAACCTGCAGCTCCTTTGTCTCCAGCTCTCCCCCTCACACCTGACTGGGGACAGCTGGAGCAAGCCTAAATAATTACCTCAGGTGTGTCAATTGGTTGAATGCACTGTGTGACTGACTGTCACTCTAACCAATGGGGCAGCAAGGCGGGACTAAGGGCAGTTTTTTTTCCTACCCCGGGTTACACATGTCTTGGACCTGATCAAATAAATTTGAACTAACAAAATAAATAGTGTTTTTCATCCATCTTTACACTTCTGTGTAATGCAGAAAAACTGACCTTGTTAGATATTAAATTCCTGATGAGATAACATTTTAACTCGGCCAGTTTACTAGTTTTAACCCACTGTTTAAACACTTTTAAGAGGGTACGTATAATTGATTTTGGCATAGCTTAATGCTTATGTTAAAAGGTTCTGGTCTGATATGTGTCAATATCTAAAAATGTCTATGTATATTTTGTGAATTCTTGATACTTCTATAATGCGTCCACTTAATTTCTATTTTTTCTTCTTTGATGCCGACTG